>NW_026290634.1:282500-292508 GCF_023373465.1 Oncorhynchus keta
ACTGTCATCAGAGAGAGAGATGTATCAACCCTACAGCACCCACACTGTCATCAGAGAGAGAGAATACACGAGAGAAAGAGAGAGATGTAATGAGAGAGAGAGAGAGAGAGAGAGAGAGAGAGAGAGAAAAAGAGAGAGAGAGAGAGAGAGTGAGAGAGAGGAGAGAGAGAGAGAGAGAGAGAGAGAGAGAGAGAGAGAGAGAGAGAGAGAGAGAGAGAGAGAGAGAGAGAGAGAGAGAGAGAGAGAGTCGAAGAGAGAGGGAGTCGAAGAGAGTGAGGCAGAGAGAGCGAGAGAGAATAAATTAATGAGAGAAAAATCTAGAGAGAATGAATGAGAAAGAAACAGAGAAAGAGAGAGACCATCCCACATAATGTGGAGGTAAAAGGGAGTAGAAATAACAGACGAACCAAGGCTCCGCCTGGCCCCTCTATACTACTATCCTGCCATCAGACAACAGCACCACTATGGAGCTAGGCAAGACCCTAACGAGACAAACTCCGTCAAGCCAGCACAGTTATCACCGGGGTCTTCGACGTTTCCAAAACTCTGTCTTGGGGCCCCCCATGGGTGCACGTTTTAGTTTTTGCCCTAGCACTACACAGCTGACTCAAATAATCAACGCTTGATGATGAGTTGGTTAATTGATTCAGCTGTGTAGCACTGAGGCAAAAACCAAAGCCTGCACCGAGGTGGGGCCCCTGGACCGGGTTTGGGAAACCCTGTTGTACACACATTCACAGACAAGACGGCATCCGACTGACATACATTGTATAGAAGGACATGGCATGGAGATTGGCAAAGCTAGTGAAAATCTAATGCCATCAGATGGGGTTTTGGGGGATTCAGGTAGTCTAGACTTTGATTAGGTGTCTTAAGCCTTTTGGTTTACAGTCCAACGAGTCCATAAAATTACCTTGTATTGTTTTATGTTTGGTCAAAATATATTGAAGTCTCCAGAAAAATACCTGAAAGGACATGTCAAGGTCCCTTATAATGCCTCTGGTAGAAGAGCCCTGATAACATCGCAGGGGTGAACTGGTAAATAAAAGGCTGGGCTAACAGTGTTCAATATATAAGCTGACAACGCTACTTTACTGTATTGGTACATAAACACTTTCCACCACATCAGAAAGGTGTGCAAAGGGTGTTCATCATACACTATATTCCTGTTAATATCAAAACACCAGTCATATGCCAGTGGTGTTGGAGGACACTGGTGGACATTTGGTGAGGGATTTATTGACCTAAAGTGCATTCAGAAAGTATTCAGACCCCTTGACTTTTTCCACATTTTATTACGTTACAGCCTCATTCTAAAATGGATTATATTTCTTTTTCCCCTCATCAATCTACACACAATACCCCATAATGACAAAGCGAAAACAGGTTTTAAGAAATGTCAAAAAAATAAAATAAAATGTATTGACATAAGTATTCAGACCCTTTGTTATGAGACTCAGAATTGAGCCACCTGTGGTAAATATGCAAAAGCACACACCTGTCTATATAAGGTCCCATAGTCGACAGTGCATGTCAAAGCAAAAACCAAGCCATGTCGAAGGAATTGTCCGTAGAGCTTTGAGTCAGGATTGTGTTGAGGCACAGATCTGGGGAAGGGTACCAAAAAATGTCTGCAGCATTAAAGGTCCCCAAGAACACAGGAGCCTCCATCATTCTTAAATGGAAGACGTTTGTAACCACCAACACTCTTCCTAGAGCTGGCCGCCCTGCCAAACTGATCAATAGGGGGCGAAAGGCCTTGGTCAGGGAGGTGACCAACAACCCGATGGTCACTCTGACAGAGCTCCAGAGTTCTTCTGTGGAGATGGGAGAACCTTCCAGAAGGACAACCATCTCTGCAGCACTCCACCAATCAGACCTTTATGTTAGAGTGGCTAGATGGAAGCCACTCCTCAGTAAAAGGCACATGACAGCCCGCTTGGAGCTCGCCAAAAGGAACCTAAAGACTCTCAGACCATGAGAAACAAGATTCTCTGGTCTGATGAAACCAAGATTGAACTCTTTGGCCTGAATGCCAAGTGTCACATCTGGAGGAAACATGGCACCATCCCTACAGTGAAGCATGGTGGTGGCAGCGTCATGCCGTGGGGTGTTTTTCAGCGGCAGGGACTGGGAGACTAGTCAGGATGAACGAAGCAAATTACAAGAAATCCTTGCTGAAAACCAGACAGAACTTGAGAGGATCTGCAGAGAAGAATGAGAGAAACTCCCCAAATACAGGTGTGCCAAGCTTGTGGCGTCATACCCAAGAAGACCCAAGAGGTAATCGCTGCCAAAGATGCTAGTAAAGGGTCTGAATACTTATGTAAATTAGATGTTTTATTTTTATAAACGGGCAAAAATTACTAAAAACCTGTTTTTGGTTTGTCATTATGGGATACAGTATTGTGAGTAGATTGATGAGGATAAAAAAATGTTTTTATCGATTTGAGAATTAGGTCGCAACGTAAAATAATGTTGAAAAAGTCAAGGGGTCTGAATAGTTTTCTGAATGCCCTGTACCCCCTCCCATCTGGTCCTCTCACTCACTCATGGGCTGTAGATTGGTGCAGTTCTGTATGCTGGTTGAACATGCAGAACAGAGGGGGAGAAAGGGAGCGAGAAAGAAGGACTGCAGAAGAGAAGTACAGCGAGAGAGAGGGACAGAGGGCAGGAAGACAACGATTACACATTGATCCGTCCAAATAAAGCTGTCCTGTGTCCTTCTGAGACACAGCCTCCCACTGAATAACTTCGATTATCTCTCTCTCTCTACATTGATTTGCCCTCCTCTTCTCTCATCCTCTTTGCTATTTCTAGCCCTTTGTCTCCTCTCTCTATCCTTCCGTGCTGTTTATCCATCTCTTACCCTGTCTTTCTTGTCCCCTTCCTATGTGTATGTCTCACCTAGCGAAGTCCAGGTCGGCCTCTCTAGACATGGTGATGTTGGTGAGGTTCTGCTGCAGGACAAAGATGTTTCTACACATCTTCTTGATGCCAGACTCACTGATCCTCTTAAAGTACTGGGCTCCATTGATCAGAATACAGGAGATCAGGTGGCCAAGACCTATAGACAGAGACAGACAGAGAGAGAGACAGACAGAGAGAGAGACAGACAGAGAGAGAGACAGACAGAGAGAGACAGAGAGAGAGACAGACAGAGAGAGAGACAGACAGAGAGAGAGACAGACAGACAGAGAGACAGACAGACAGAGAGAGAGAGAGACAGACAGACAGAGAGACAGACAGACAGACAGAGAGAGAGACAGACAGACAGAGAGACAGACAGACAGAGAGACAGAGAGACAGAGAGACAGAGAGACAGACAGACAGACAGACAGACAGACAGACAGACAGACAGACAGACAGAATACAGAGAGAGAGAGAGAGAGAGAGAAGAGAGGAGAGAATAGAAGAGAGAGAGGGAGAGAGAGTGCGAGAAGGGGAGAGAGAGAGGGAGACAGAGAGCACAAAAGAGAGAAGAGAAGAGACAGAGAGAGAGAGAGAGGAGAGACGAGAGGAGAGAAGAGAGAGATGAGAAGAGAGAGACGAGAGAAGAGAGAGACGAGATGAGAGAAGAGAAGAGAGAAAGCGTAAGAGAACGTGAAGAGAGAGAAAACACATACCAGTCACATACTGCAGAATACATCCCAGTAGTCAACACTTTTATTGATCACCGCAGTGGACATTTGTACCCCAAAAAGACACAGGGACAATACAGGCACACATTGACCTGAGCACAGTCAGGTGAAACAAGTACAATAAGCCAATAGAATCCATATAATTACATTCTCAACACATGACATTATCATGGACGACCCACAACAACAGACTTACCTTCAAAGATGTACTGGAACTTGTGCTGCTGCAGCGCGGCGCCCATCACCTCCTCGATGGCGCTGATGTCCTTGTTGAGTTTGACCACCAAGGGGTCGTAGTCCATGCTCTCCACGTTGGCCACTATGGCATAGTTCCCCTGCTTGGCCAGGGGAATCAGGTAGTGGAAACAATGCACTCTGAGAGGAGAAGAGAGACAGATGTGTAGAGATAGATGAGGGCAAGAGAGAGGAGAAACAGATGAGGAGAGAGGAGAGATACATGAGGAGAGAGGAGAGACAGATGAGGAGAGATAGATGAGGGGAAGAGAGAGGAGGAACGGATGAGGAGAGAGAGATGAGAGAGACAGATGAGGGGAAGGGAAACAGAGAGAGAGGAGGAACAGATGAGGAGAGAGGAGAGACAGATGAGGGGACAGAGAGGGAGAGGAGAAACAGATGAGGAGAGAGGAGAGATAGATGAGGGGAAGAGAGAGGAGAAACAGATGAGCAGAGAGAGAGAGGACAGATGAGAGAGAGGAGATGAGAGAGAGGAGAAACAGATGAGCAGAGAGGAGAGACAGATGAGGGGAAGAGAGAGGAGAAACAGATGAGCAGAGAGGAGAGACAGATGAGGGGAAGAGAGAGGAGAGAACAGATGAGGAGAGAGGAGAGATAGATGAGGAGAGAGGAGAGACAGATGAGGAGAGAGGAGAGACAGATGAGGGGAAGAGAGAGGAGAAACAGATGAGCAGAGAGGAGAGACAGATGAGGGAAGAGAGAGGAGAGACAGATGAGCAGAGAGGAGAGACAGATGAGGGGAAGAGAGAGGAGAAACAGATGAGCAGAGAGGAGAGACAGATGAGGGGAAGAGAGAGGAGAAACAGATGAGCAGAGAGGAGAGACAGATGAGGGGAAGAGAGGAGAAACAGATGAGGAGAGAGGAGAGACAGATGAGAGAAACAGATGAGAGAGGAGAGACAGAGAGGAGAGAACAGATGAGGGGAGAGAGAGAGAGATAGATGAGGGGAGAGAGGAGAGACAGATGAGCAGAGAGGAGAGACAGATGAGCAGAGGGAGATAGAGACAGAGATAGATGAGGGAGGAGAGGAACAGATGAGCAGAGAGGAGAGACAGATGAGGGGAAGAGAGAGGAGAAACAGATGAGCAGAGAGGAGAGACAGATGAGGAGAGAGGAGAGACAGATGAGGGGAAGAGAGAGGAGAGACAGATGAGGAGAGAGGAGAGACAGATGAGGGGAAGAGAGAGGAGAAACAGATGAGCAGAGAGGAGAGATAGATGAGGGGAAGAGAGAGGAGAAACAGATGAGCAGAGAGGAGAGATAGATGAGGAGAGAGGAGAGACAGATGAGGGGGGAGAGAGGAGAGAGAGAGGAGAAACAGATGAGCAGAGAGGAGAGACAGATGAGGGGAAGAGAGAGGAGAAACAGATGAGCAGAGAGGAGAGACAGATGAGGAGAGAGGAGAGACAGATGAGGAGAGAGGAGAGACAGATGAGGGGAAGAGAGAGGAGAAACAGATGAGCAGAGAGTAGAGACAGATGAGGGAGAGAGAGGAGAAACAGATGAGGAGAGATAGATGAGGGGAAGAGAGAGGAGAGAGACAGATGAGGGGAAGAGAGAGGAGAAACAGATGAGAGAGGAGAGACAGATGAGGAGAGAGAGAGAGATAGATGAGGAGAGATAGATGAGGGCAGAGAGAGGAGGAAACAGATGAGGAGAGAGGAGAGATAGATGAGGGGAAGAGAGAGGAGAGACAGAGAGAGAGAGAGACAGATGAGAGAGAGGAGAGACAGATGAGGAGAGAGGAGAGATGAGGGGAAGAGAGAGGAGAAACAGATGAGCAGAGAGAGAGAGACAGATGAGGGAACAGATGAGAGGAGAAACAGATGAGCAGAGAGGAGAGACAGATGAGGGGAAGAGAGAGGAGAAACAGATGAGCAGAGAGGAGAGACAGATGAGGAGAGATAGATGAGGGGAAGAGAGAGGAACAGATGAGGGGAAGAGAGAGGAGAAACAGATGAGCAGAGAGGAGAGACAGATGAGGGGAAGAGAGAGGAGAAACAGATGAGCAGAGAGGAGAGACAGATGAGGGGAAGAGAGAGGAGAAACAGATGAGCAGAGAGGAGAGACAGATGAGGAGAGATAGATGAGGGGAAGAGAGAGGAGAAACAGATGAGCAGAGAGGAGAGACAGATGAGGGGAAGAGAGAGGAGAAACAGATGAGGGGAAGAGAGGAGAGACAGATGAGGGGAAGAGAGAGGAGAAACAGATGAGCAGAGAGGAGAGACAGATGAGAGAGGAGAAACAGATGAGCAGAGAGGAGAGACAGATGAGGGGAAGAGAGAGGAGAGACAGATGAGCAGAGAGGAGAGACAGATGAGGGGAAGAGAGAGGAGAAACAGATGAGCAGAGAGGAGAGACAGATGAGGGGAAGAGAGAGGAGAAACAGATGAGCAGAGAGGAGAGACAGATGAGGGGAGAGAGGAGAAACAGATGAGCAGAGAGGAGAGACAGATGAGGAGAGAGGAGAGACAGATGAGGAGAGAGATAGATGAGACAGAGAGAGAGAGAGACAGATGAGAGAGAGGAGACAGATGAGCAGAGAGGAGAGAGACAGATGAGGGGAAGAGAGAGGAGAAACAGATGAGCAGAGAGGAGAGACAGATGAGCAGAGAGGAGAAACAGATGAGGGGAGATGAGGGGAAGAGGAGAAACAGATGAGCAGAGAGGAGAGACAGATGAGCAGAGAGGAGAAACAGATGAGGAGAGAGAGAGAGACAGATAGAGGGCAGAGAGGAGAGATAGAGAGGGGAGAGAGAGGAGAAACAGATGAGCAGAGAGGAGAGACAGATGAGGGGAAGAGAGAGGAGACAGATGAGCAGAGAGGAGAGACAGATGAGGAAGAGAGGAGAAACAGATGAGCAGAGAGGAGAGACAGATGAGCAGAGAGGAGAGACAGATGAGGGGAAGAGAGAGGAGAAACAGATGAGCAGAGAGGAGAGACAGATGAGGAGAGAGGAGAGACAGATGAGGAGAGAGGAGAGATAGATGGGGAAGAGAGAGGAGAAACAGATGAGCAGAGAGGAGAGACAGATGAGGAGAGAGGAGAGACAGATGAGCAGAGAGAGGAGAGACAGATGAGGAGAGAGGAGAGACAGATGAGCAGAGAGGAGAGACAGATGAGGGGAAGAGAGAGGAGAAACAGATGAGCAGAGAGGAGAGACAGATGAGGAGAGACAGATGAGCAGAGAGGAGAGACAGATGAGGGGAAGAGAGAGGAGAAACAGATGAGCAGAGAGGAGAGACAGATGAGGAGAGAGGAGAGACAGATGAGGGGAAGAGGAGGATAGATGAGAGGGAGATAGATGAGGGGAAGAGAGAGAGAAACAGATGAGCAGAGAGGAGAAACAGATGAGCAGAGAGGAGAGACAGATGAGCAGAGAGGAGAGACAGATGAGGGGAAGAGAGAGGAGAGACAGATGAGCAGAGAGGAGAGACAGATGAGAGAGAGGAGAGACAGATGAGGAGAGATAGATGAGGGGAAGAGAGAGGAGAAACAGATGAGCAGAGAGGAGAGACAGATGAGGGGAAGAGAGAGGAGAGACAGATGAGGGGAAGAGAGAGGAGAAACAGATGAGCAGAGAGGAGAGACAGATGAGGGGAAGAGAGAGGAGAAACAGATGAGCAGAGACAGATGAGGAGAGAGGAGAGACAGATGAGGGGAGAACAGATGAGCAGAGAGGAGAAACAGATGAGAGAGAGACAGATGAGCAGAGAGGAGAGACAGATGATGGGGAAGAGAGAGGAGAAACAGATGAGCAGAGAGGAGAGACAGAGGAGAAACAGATGAGCAGAGAGAGACAGATGAGGGGAAGAGAGAGAGAGCAGAGACAGAGAGAGAGATGAGATGAGGGGAAGAGAGAGGAGAAACAGATGAGCAGAGAGAGAGACAGATGAGGAGAGAGGAGAGACAGATGAGGAGAGATAGATGAGGGGAAGAGAGAGGAGAAACAGATGAGCAGAGAGGAGAGATAGATGAGGGGAAGAGAGAGGAGAAACAGATGAGCAGAGAGGAGAGACAGATGAGAGAGAGGAGAGACAGATGAGGGGAAGAGAGAGGAGAAACAGATGAGCAGAGAGGAGAGACAGATGAGGAGAGAGGAGAGATAGATGAGAGAGAGGAGAGACAGATGAGGAGAGAGAGAGAGAGAGGAGAAACAGATAGATGAGAGAGAGGAGAGACAGATGAGGAGAGACAGAGAGACAGATGAGCAGGGAGAGACAGATGAGGAGAGACAGATGAGCAGAGGAGAGAGAGAGAGACAGATGAGCAGAGAGGAGAGACAGATGAGGGGAGAGACAGAGAGGAGAGACAGATGAGCAGAGAGGAGAGACAGATGAGGGGACAGATGAGGGGAAGAGGAGGAGAAACAGATGAGCAGAGAGGAGAGACAGATGAGGGGATGAGCAGAGAGGAGAGACAGATGAGGGGAAGAGAGGAGAAACAGATGAGCAGAGAGGAGAAACAGATGAGATGAGAAGAGAGAGACAGATGAGGAGAGAGAGATGAGGGGAAGAGAGAGGAGAAACAGATGAGCAGAGAGGAGACAGATAGATGAGAGGAGAAACAGAGAGAGAGAGGGAAGAGAGGAGAAACAGATGAGGGGCAGAGAGAGGAGAGACAGATGAGAAGAGAGAGGAGAAACAGATGAGAGAGGAGAGACAGATGAGGGGAAGAGAGAGGAGAAACAGATGAGCAGAGAGGAGAGACAGATGAGAGAGAGACAGAGATGAGAAACAGATGAGAGAGAGGAGAGACAGATGAGGGGAAGAGAGGAGAAGAGAGAGACAGATGAGCAGAGAGGAGAGATAGATGAGGGGAAGAGAGAGGAGAAACAGATGAGCAGAGAGAGAGAGGGGAAGAGAGAGCAGAGAGGAGAAACAGATGAGCAGAGAGGAGAGACAGATGAGGAGAGAGGAGAAACAGATGAGCAGAGAGGAGAGACAGATGAGGGGAAGAGAGAGGAGAAACAGATGAGCAGAGAGGAGAGACAGATGAGCAGAGAGGAGAGACAGATGAGGGGAAGAGAGAGGAGAGACAGATGAGCAGAGAGGAGAGACAGATGAGCAGAGAGGAGAGATAGATGAGGGGAAGAGAGAGGAGAAACAGATGAGCAGAGAGGAGAGACAGATGAGCAGAGAGGAGAGACAGATGAGGGGAAGAGAGAGGAGAAACAGATGAGCAGAGAGGAGAGACAGATGAGGAGAGATAGATGAGGGGAAGAGAGAGGAGAAACAGATGAGGAGAAACAGATGAGCAGAGAGGAGAGACAGATGAGGAGAAACAGATGAGCAGAGAGAGAGACAGATGACAGGGGAAGAGAGAGGAGAAACAGATGAGGGGAGAGAGGAGAGACAGATGAGCAGAGAGGAGAGACAGATGAGGAGAGGAGAGATAGATGAGGAGGGAAGGAGAGACAGATGAGGAGAGAGGAGAGACAGATGAGCAGAGAGGAGAAACAGATGAGCAGAGAGAGAGAGACAGATGAGGAGAGAGGAGAGATAGATGAGGAGAAGAGGAGAGACAGATGAGAGGAGAGATAGATGAGAGGAGGAGAGAGGAGAAACAGATGAGCAGAGAGGAGAGACAGATGAGGAGAGACGGATGAAAAGAGAAGAGAGAGAATATTGTTGATGTGTGTTTAGTCCAACCAAACCCTGCAGGTAGATGAAGTCATGATGGTGATGGAATCAGCTTAGTGTTACATATCGCAGGCATATTGCTGATATCATTCATTATGATAAGTAGCCTATTCTAGACCAATGAGAAGTTTGAAATGAAATAACTTTGCTAATATGGGTGATTGTTAAATGGGACAATTGATGTCCCATTAACTAGTATATAAAGGAGAATGAAAACGCGGTGGTGGAAATGTATCGCTCAGCTCTACTGGGATGTTTGACTGAATTCATCCACCATGTAACTATCAGGACAGATTGTGATATGTAGATATCAGTCTACTGTAACTTAATCAAATGTCTCCCCTCCGCCTCTGTCTTTCAACACATTTGTCCAAGCGTGACGTTCTCATCCAAGAGCCACCATGGGGGTGCTTAGTTTCCCTAAACAACTGACTGATACATGATCTCTGGCTGCTCACACCTTCATCA
>NW_026290635.1:0-37428 GCF_023373465.1 Oncorhynchus keta
TGCTGTTATTTGTGCTTTTATTTTTATACTGTATTCATATTTCTGACACAGAGAGAAAAAGACAGAGAGAGAGATGGTATTTTACTTCCCGTCGGCCATCAGCAAGGTTCCAGCACATCAGCCGTGAACAAAGGAGGTGCTCCTCCTCCTCTCCTTCTCTCCCTCTCCTCCTCTCATCCTCTCCTCTCCTCCTCTCCCCCTCTCCTCCTCTCCTCTCCTCTCCACCTCCTCCTCCTCTCCTCCTCTCCTCTCCTCCCCCTCTCCTCCTCTCCTCTCCTCCCCTCTCCTCCTCTCCTCTCCAACTCTCCCTCCTCTCCTCTCCTCTCCTCCTCTCCTCCTCCTCTCCTCCCTCCTCTCCTCCCTCTCCTCCTCTCTCCCTCTCCTCCTCTCCTCTCCTCCTCCTCTCCTCCTCTCCTCCTCTCCCCCTCTCCTTATCTTCTCCTCCTCTCCTCTCTTCTCCCTCCTCCTACTCTCCTCCTCCTCCTCTCCCCCTCTCCTCCTCTCCCTCCTCTCCTCCTCCTCCTCCTCCTCCCTCTGCCCCTCCTCTCCCTTCTCCTCCTCTCCCCCCTCTCCTCCTCTCCTCCTCTCCCCCTCCTCCTTCCTCATCTCCCCCCTCTCCCTCCCCTTCTCCTCCTCTCCCCTCTCCTCATCTCCCTCCTCTCCTCCTCTCCTCCTCTCCTCCTCTCCCTCTCCCCTCTCCCCCTCTCCCCCCTCCCCTCTCCTCATCTCCTCCTCTCCCTCCTCTCCTCCTCTCCTCCTCTCTCCTCCTCCCCTCCTCCTCTCCCCCTCTCCCCTCTCCCTCCCTCTCCTCCTCTCCCCTTCTCCTCCTCTCCCCTCCCCTCATCTCCCCTCTCCCCTCTCCCCTCCTCCTCTCCCCTTTCCTCCTCTCCCCTCTCCTCATCTCCCCTCTCCTCCATCTCCTCCTCTCCCTCCTCTCCTCCTCTCCCCTCTCCTCCCTCTCCTCCCATCTCCCCTTCCTCCCTCTCCTCATCTCCTCCTCTCCTCCCTCTCCTCCCTCCCTTCTCCCCTCTCCTCATCTCCTCCTCCTCTCCTCCTCTCCTCTCCTCCTCTCCTCCTCTCCTTCTCCTCCTCTCCTCCCCTCCCCTCTCCTCATCTCCTTTTCCTCATCTCCTCCTCTCCTCCTCTCCTCCTCTCCCCTCTCCTCCTCTCCTCCCTCTCCCCCTCTCCCCTCCTCCCCTTCTCCTCCTCTCCCCTCTCCTCATCTCCTCCCTCTCCTCCTCTCCTCCTCTCCCTCTCCCTCCTCCCTCCTCCTCTCCCCTTCTCTCCTCTCCCCCTATCCTCCTCTCCTCTCCCCTTCTCCTCCTCTCCCTCTCCCTCCCTCTCCTCCTCTCCCTTCTCCTCCTCCTCCCCCTCTCCTCCTCTCCTCCTCTCTTCCTCGCCGCACACTGTCCGGCAACCTGTGATTCATCCACAGCCAAGAATTACCCGGCCTAGAAAGGTCATCCCTCAATTTCTGTCTAGAAATTATCTTTTCCCACTATGTAATAAACATTTATCTGATTCCTTTATTGGCTTTATTACATCTGACAGTTTAGTTAAGCCATTTTCCAGCACCAAGCAGGGGTCATGGTAGTTAACGTTAAAAGTTCCCATCAGATTGGAGAGGTTAGGTTTGTATTCATTGGGGCTGGAGAGAGAGGACAGGACAAGGACACTGGGTTCTGCTAGAGCAGTGGGTGGTTGGGCAGAGGGGGTTAGGTGGGAGGCTGGGGCTGGGGTTTGGCATCATTACCAGTGGGAAGTGTCCTGCTGACGTGCTCAAACACATTTAGCTGCACATAAATATCACGGCACATGCTAGTATAATAGCTAATACTTCCATAACACTGGAATAGAAACAGCTAGCATTATAGCTAACACTGGAATAGAATGGCTAGCATAATGGCTAACACGTTCATATCACTGGGATAGAAACAGCTAGCATTATAGCTAACACTGGAATATAATGGCTAGCATAACGGCTAACACATTTCATATCACTGGGATAGAAACAGCTAGCATTATAGCTAACACTGGAATATAATGGCTAGCATAACGGCTAAAATTTCATATCACTGGGATAGAAACAGCTAGCATTATAGCTAACACTGGAATAGAACGGCTAGCATAACGGCTAACACACCCATATCACTGGGATAGAAAACAGCTAGCTAACACATTATAGCTAACACTGTAATATAATGGCATTATAGCTAACACTGTACAGAAGGACCATATAATGGCTAGCATAATGGCTAACACTCCCATATCACGATAGAAACAGGCATTATAGCTAACAGTAATATAATGGCTAGCATAATGGAGCACGGGAATAGAAAGGCCGTAGCCTACAGTTTCTGCTTTTGAGTTTGAATGTCTAGAAGCACCAGATCAGATTACGAAGACAGCGTGCTACATCGTAAATTTCAGACACGACGATGATGATACCAGAGGATGCTGCCTCTGTTCCAGTTTAACTATGTCATTTTCATGCAATTTCTTCTAACAGTAATTTTACTGAAGAAAACAGAGAATCCAGGTAAACACATCCAACGCTAAATCATGTTGTTTAAATGTAACATTAATGTGTAGAGAGTCTCTGAGATAGATGCCTGAATATGAATGTAGAGAGAGTCTCTGAGATAGATAGATGCCTGAATATGAATGTGTAGAGAGAGTCTCTGAGATAGATAGATGCCTGAATATGAATGTGTAGAGAGAGTCTCTGAGATAGATGCCTGAATATGAATGTGTAGAGAGAGTCGCTGAGATAGATAGATGCCTGAATATGAATGTGTAGAGAGAGTCTCTGAGATAGATAGATGCCTGAATATGAATGTGTAGAGAGAGTCTCTGAGATAGATAGATGCCTGAATATGAATGTGTAGAGAGAGTCGCTGAGATAGATAGATGCCTGAATATGAATGTGTAGAGAGAGTCGCTGAGATAGATAGATGCCTGAATATGAATGTGTAGAGAGAGTCTCTGAGATAGATGCCTGAAGATCCAGCCAGCCACAATAGACATGATGTAAATTCCTCTGTAACATAGAAACCTGTAATACTCATCAAATATGGATGGGAACACCTAAACCCCTGAGCTCCTTGAACAGCTCTATTCCCCTGTAACCCCCCGGTTCAACACCAACAGATGCCATAGGGAGACGGGGTTAGAAGAGAGGGGCACTTTCCTTCAAACCCTCTTACCTCTCATCTAACTCCCCTTCCATCTTCCCTCCCTTCAACCCCTCCTTGGGTTAAGGTTATGATGGTGGGGCACATTCCTTCAATCCCCACCCCCTTCTCCAAACCCTACCCCCACCCCCCTCCTTGGTCTGAGCTACATGAGGTACTGTCGCCACCTCCTTCTGGGTCCCCGTGCCTAATCTGTCCCTCCACTGACCACTTCATTCTCACTTGGCTCCAGAACAGAACATACGCTGCATGGGCTGTGATTGTGGTGACAGCCCGGCCAGAGAGCTAGTATGTAGTGGTGGTGACAGCCCAGTCAGAGAGCTAGTATGTAGTGGTGGTGACAACCCAGTCAGAGAGCTAGTATGTAGTGGTGGTGACAGCCCAGTCAGAGAGCTAGTATGTAGTGGTGGTGACAGCCCGGCCAGAGAGCTAGTATGTAGTGGTGGTGACAGCCCAGTCAGAGAGCTAGTATGTAGGTACTGTCGCCAGCCCAGTCAGAGAGCTAGTATGTAGTGGTGGTGACAGCCCGGCCAGAGAGCTAGTATGTAGTGGTGGTGACAGCCCAGTCAGAGAGCTGTATGTAGTGGTGGTGACAGCCCAGTCAGAGAGCTAGTATGTAGTGGTGGTGACAGCCCAGTCAGAGAGCTAGTATGTAGTGGTGGTGACAGCCCGGCCAGAGAGCTAGTATGTAGTGGTGGTGACAGCCCAGTCAGAGAGCTAGTATGTAGTGGTGGTGACAGCCCAGTCAGAGAGCTAGTATGTAGTGGTGGTGACAGCCCGGCCAGAGAGCTAGTATGTAGTGGTGGTGACAGCCCAGTCAGAGAGCTAGTATGTAGTGGTGGTGACAACCCAGTCAGAGAGCTAGTATGTAGTGGTGGTGACAACCCAGTCAGAGAGCTAGTATGTAGTGGTGGTGACAGCCCGGCCAGAGAGCTAGTATGTAGTGGTGGTGACAGCCCAGTCAGAGAGCTAGTATGTAGTGGTGGTGACAGCCCAGTCAGAGAGCTAGTATGTAGTGGTGGTGACAGCCCAGTCAGAGAGCTAGTATGTAGTGGTGGTGACAGCCCAGTCAGAGAGCTAGTATGTAGTGGTGGTGACAGCCTAGTCAGAGAGCTAGTATGTAGTGGTGGTGACAGCCTAGTCAGAGAGCTAGTATGTAGTGGTGGTGACAGCCCGGCCAGAGAGCTAGTATGTAGTAGTGGTGACAGCCCAGTCAGAGAGCTAGTATGTAGTGGTGGTGACAGCCCGGCCAGAGAGCTAGTATGTAGGTGGTGACAGCCCAGTCAGAGAGCTAGTATGTAGTGGTGGTGACAGCCCAGTCAGAGAGCTAGTATGTAGTGGTGGTGACAGCCCAGTCAGAGAGCTAGTATGTAGTGGTGGTGACAGCCCGCCAGAGAGCTAGTATGTGTGGTGGTGACAGCCCAGTCAGAGAGCTAGTATGTAGTGGTGGTGACAGCCTAGTCAGAGAGCTAGTATGTAGTGGTGGTGACAGCCCAGTCAGAGAGCTAGTATGTAGTGGTGGTGACAGCCCAGTCAGATAGCTAGTATGTAGTGGTGGTGACAGCCCAGTCAGAGAGCTAGTATGTAGTGGTGGTGACAGCCCGGCCAGAGAGCTAGTATGTAGTGGTGGTGACAGCCCAGTCAGAGAGCTAGTATGTAGTGGTGGTGACAGCCTAGTCAGAGAGCTAGTATGTAGTGGTGGTGACAGCCCGGCCAGAGAGCTAGTATGTAGTAGTGGTGACAGCCCAGTCAGAGAGCTAGTATGTAGTGGTGGTGACAGCCCGGCCAGAGAGCTAGTATGTAGTGGTGGTGACAGCCCAGTCAGAGAGCTAGTATGTAGTGGTGGTGACAGCCCAGTCAGAGAGCTAGTATGTAGTGGTGGTGACAGCCCAGTCAGAGAGCTAGTATGTAGTGGTGACAGTGAGAGCCCGGCCAGAGAGCTAGTATGTAGTGGTGGTGACAGCCTAGTCAGAGAGCTAGTATGTAGTGGTGGTGACAGCCCAGTCAGAGAGCTAGTATGTAGTGGTGGTGACAGCCCGGCCAGAGAGCTAGTATGTAGTGGTGGTGACAACCCAGTCAGAGAGCTAGTATGTAGTGGTGGTGACAGCCTAGTCAGAGAGCTAGTATGTAGTGGTGGTGACAGCCCAGTCAGAGAGCTAGTATGTAGTGGTGGTGACAGCCCAGTCAGAGAGCTAGTATGTAGTGGTGGTGACAGCCCAGTCAGAGAGCTAGTATGTAGTGGTGGTGACAGCCCAGTCAGAGAGCTAGTATGTAGTGGTGGTGACAGCCCAGTCAGAGAGCTAGTATGTAGTGGTGGTGACAGCCCAGTCAGAGAGCTAGTATGTAGTGGTGGTGACAGCCTAGTCAGAGAGCTAGTATGTAGTGGTGGTGACAGCCCAGTCAGAGAGCTAGTATGTAGTGGTGGTGACAGCCCAGTCAGAGAGCTAGTATGTAGTGGTGGTGACAGCCCAGTCAGAGAGCTAGTATGTAGTGGTGGTGACAGCCCAGTCAGAGAGCTAGTATGTAGTGGTGGTGACAGCCCAGTCAGAGAGCTAGTATGTAGTGGTGGTGACAGCCCAGTCAGAGAGCTCAGTATGTAGTGGTGGTGACAGCCCAGTCAGAGAGCTAGTAGGTAGTGGTGGTGACAGCCCAGTCAGAGAGCTAGTATGTAGTGGTGGTGACAGCCCCTAGTGGTGGTCAGAGAGCTAGTATGTAGTGGTGGTGACAGCCCAGTCAGAGAGCTCAGAGAGTATGTAGTGGTGGTGACAGCCCAGTCAGAGAGCTAGTATGTAGTGGTGGTGACAGCCCAGTCAGAGAGCTAGTATGTAGTGGTGGTGACAGCCCAGTCAGAGAGCTAGTATGTAGTGGTGGTGACAGCCCAGTCAGAGAGCTAGTATGTAGTGGTGGTGACAGCCCAGTCAGAGAGCTAGTATGTAGTGGTGGTGACAGCCCAGTCAGAGAGCTAGTATGTAGTGGTGGTGACAGCCCAGTCAGAGAGCTAGTATGTAGTGGTGGTGACAGCCCAGTCAGAGAGCTAGTATGTAGTGGTGGTGACAGCCCAGCCAGAGAGCTAGTATGTAGTGGTGGTGACAGCCCAGTCAGAGAGCTAGTATGTAGTGGTGGTGACAGCCCGGCCAGAGAGCTAGTATGTAGTGGTGGTGACAGCCAGAGAGCTAGTATGTAGTGGTGGTGACAGAAAGCTAGTATGTGTAGTGGTGGTGACAGCCCAGTCAGAGAGCTAGTATGTAGTGGTGGTGACAGCCCAGTCAGAGAGCTAGTATGTAGTGGTGGTGACAGCCCAGTCAGAGAGCTAGTATGTAGTGGTGGTGACAGCCCAGTCAGAGAGCTAGTAGGTAGTGGTGGTGACAGCCCAGTCAGAGAGCTAGTATGTAGTGGTGGTGACAGCCTAGTCAGAGAGCTAGTATGTAGTGGTGGTGACAGCCCAGTCAGAGAGCTAGTATGTAGTGGTGGTGACAGCCCAGTCAGAGAGCTAGTATGTAGTGGTGGTGACAGCCCAGTCAGAGAGCTAGTATGTAGTGGTGGTGACAGCCCAGTCAGAGAGCTAGTATGTAGTGGTGGTGACAGCCTAGTCAGAGAGCTAGTATGTAGTGGTGGTGACAGCCTAGTCAGAGAGCTAGTATGTAGTGGTGGTGACAGCCCAGTCAGAGAGCTAGTATGTAGTGGTGGTGACAGCCCAGTCAGAGAGCTAGTATGTAGTGGTGGTGACAGCCCAGTCAGAGAGCTAGTATGTAGTGGTGGTGACAGCCTAGTCAGAGAGCTAGTATGTAGTGGTGGTGACAGCCCAGTCAGAGAGCTAGTATGTAGTGGTGGTGACAGCCTAGTCAGAGAGCTAGTATGTAGTGGTGGTGACAGCCTAGTGAGAGAGCTAATAGCCTAGCCTTCAATTCCTTCTTCTGTGATTCAAGGGTTATCAAGAAGAAATGTTTCCAAATATGAAATAAATACATAAATACATTTATAGCTCAAAAAAGAGAGAGAGAAAACAAGAAAAAAGGCGGGAGGGGATTACACAGGTCCTCCACAAAGATTTTAAAACAAATCCAATGTTGATAACCTCCCGTATCTATTCCACAGTGTGCCATCACAGAATAAATATTTGTGACCTGTTGCCACAAGAAAAGGGCAACCAGTGAAGAACAAAACACCACTGTAAATACAACCTATATACAACCTATATACAACCTGTATACAACCTGTACTTTATATATGCAAGTTACAGCAACTGTATATAAACATAATATTACATACGTAATGTCTTTATTCCTTTGGAACTTCTGTGAGTGTAATGTTTACTGTACATTTTTTATTGTTTATTTAACTTTAGTTTATTATCTATTTCACTGTTAACATATGTTTCCCATGCTAATACGGCCCCTTAAATTGAATTGAAGTTGAGAAAAAGAGAGAGACAGACAGATAGACAGACAGACAGACAGACAGACAGACAGACAGACAGACAGACAGACAGACAGACAGACAGAGAGAGACTGAGACAGTGGCTAGTTAAAGTGGCTAGTGATACATGTATTACATAAGGATGCAGTCGATGATGTAGAGTACAGTATATACGTATGCATATGAGATTAATAATGTAGGGTAAGTAACATTATATAAGGTAGCATTGTTTAAAGTGGCTAGTGATATATTTACATCATTTCCCATCAATCCCCATTATTAAAGTGGCTGGAGTTAGGTCAGTGTCAATGACAGTGTTGGCAGCAGCCACTCAATGTTAGTGGTGGCTGTTTAACAGTCTGATGGCCTTGAGATAGAAGCTGTTTTTCAGTCTCTCGGTCCCAGCTTTGATGCACCTGTACTGACCTCGCCTTCTGGATGATAGCGGGGTGAACAGGCAGTGGTTCGGGTGGTTGATGTCCTTGATGATCTTTATGGCCTTCCTGTAACATCGGGTGGTGTAGGTGTCCTGGAGGGCAGGTAGTTTGCCCCCGGTGATGCGTTGTGCAGACCTCACTACCCTCTGGAGAGCCTTACGGTTGAGGGCGGAGCAGTTGCCGTACCAGGCGGTGATACAGCCCGCCAGGATGCTCTCGATTGTGCATCTGTAGAAGTTTGTGAGTGCTTTTGGTGATAAGCCAAATTTCTTCAGCCTCCTGAGGTTGAAGAGGCGCTGCTGCGCCTTCTTCACGACGCTGTCAGTGTGAGTGGACCAATTCAGTTTGTCTGTGATGTGTATGCCGAGGAACTTAAAACTTGCTACCCTCTCCACTACTGTTCCATCGATGTGGATAGGGGGTGTTCCCTCTGCTGTTTCCTGAAGTCCACAATCATCTCCTTAGTTTTGTGGACGTTGAGTGTGAGGTTATTTTCCTGACACCACACTCCGAGGGCCCTCACCTCCTCCCTGTAGGCCGTCTCGTCGTTGTTGGTAATCAAGCCTACCACTGTTGTGTCGTCCGCAAACTTGATGATTGAGTTGGAGGCGTGCGTGGCCACGCAGTCGTGGGTGAACAGGGAGTACAGGAGAGGGCTCAGAACGCACCCTTGTGGGGCCCCCGTGTTGAGGATCAGCGGGGAGGAGATGTTGTTGCCTACCCTCACCACCTGGGGGCGGCCCGTCAGGAAGTCCAGTACCCAGTTGCACAGGGCACTTCATGATGACGGAAGTGAGTGCTACGTAGGTAGTCGTTTAGCTCAGTTACCTTAGCTTTCTTGGGAACAGGAACAATGGTGGCCCTCTTGAAGCATGTGGGAACAGCAGACTGGTATAGGGATTGATTGAATATGTCCGTAAACACACCGGCCAGCTGGTCTGCGCATGCTCTGAGGGCGCGGCTGGGGATGCCGTCTGGGCCTGCAGCCTTGCGAGGGTTAACACGTTTAAATGTCTTACTCACCTCGGCTGCAGTGAAGGAGAGACCGCATGTTTTTGTTGCAGGCCGTGTCAGTGGCACTGTATTGTCCTCAAAGCGTGCAAAAGTTATTTAGTCTGCCTGGGAGCAAGACATCCTGGTCCGTGACTGGGCTGGGTTTCTTCTTGTAGTCCGTGATTGACTGTAGACCCTGCCACATGCCTCTTGTGTCTGAGCCGTTGAATTGAGATTCTACTTTGTCTCTGTACTGACGCTTAGCTTGTTTAATAGCCTTGCGGAGGGAATAGCTGCACTGTTTGTATTCGGTCATGTTGCCAGACACCTTGCCCTGATTAAAAGCAGTGGTTCGCGCTTTCAGTTTCACGCGAATGCTGCCATCAATCCCACGGTTTCTGGTTAGGGAATGTTTTTATCGTTGCTATGGGAACGACATCGTCGACGCACGTTCTAATGAACTCGCACACCGAATCAGCGTATTCGTCAATATTTTTATCTGACGCAATACGAAACATGTCCCAGTCCACGTGATGGAAGCAGTCTTGGAGTGTGGAGTCAGCTTGGTCTGACCAGCGTTGGACAGACCTCAGCGTGGGAGCCTCTTGTTTGAGTTTCTGCCTGTAGGCAGGGATCAGCAAAATGGAGTCGTGGTCAGCTTTTCCGAAAGGGGGGCGGGGCAGGGCCTTATATGCGTCGCGGAAGTTAGAGTAACAATGATCCAAGGTTTTACCACCCCTGGTTGCGCAATCGATATGCTGATAAAATTTAGGGAGTCTTGTTTTCAGATTAGCTTTGTTAAAATCCCCAGCTACAATGAATGCAGCCTCTGGATAAATGGTTTCCAGTTTGCAAAGAGTTAAATAAAGTTCGTTCAGAGCCATCAATGTGTCTGCTTGGGGGGGGATATATACGGCTGTGATTATAATCGAAGAGAATTCTCTTGGAAGATAATGCGGTCTACATTTGATTGTGAGGAATTCTAAATCAGGTGAACAGAAGGATTTGAGTTCCTGTATGTTTCCTTCATCACACCATGTCTCGTTAGTCATGAGGCATACGCCCGCCACTCTTCTTACCAGAAAGATGTTTGTTTCTGTCGGCGCGATGCGTGGAGAAACCCGTTGGCTGCACCGCATCGGATAGCGTCTTCCCAGTGAGCCATGTTTCCGTGAAGCAGAGAACGTTGCAGTCTCTGATGTCCTCTGGAATGCCACCCTTGCTCGGATTTCGTCAACCTTGTTGTCAAGAGACTGGACATTGGCAAGAAGAATGCTGGGAGTGGTGCGCGATGTGCCCGTGTCCTGAGTCTGACCAGAAGACCGCCTCGTTTCCCTCTTTTTCGGAGTCGTTTTCTTGGGTCGCTGCATGCGATCCATTCCGTTGTCCTGTTTGTAAGGCAGAACACAGGATCCGCGTTGCGGAAAACATATTCTTGGTCGTACTGATGGTGAGTTGACGCTGATCTTATATTCAGTAGTTCTTCTGTAAGAAATAACATGTAAAAAAAACAAAAAACTGCATAGTTTCCTAGGAACGCGAAGCGAGGCGGCCATCTCTGTCGGCGCCGGAAGTTAAGTTTACAGAGACTGAGACAGAGAGAGAAGGAAAGAGAGAGAGAGACAGAGACAGAGAGAAGGAAAGAGAGAGAGAGACAGACTGAGACAGAGACAGAGAGAAGGAAAGAGAGAGAGAGACAGAGACTGAGACAGAGAGAGAAGGAAAGAGAGAGAGAGACAGAGACTGAAACAGAGAGAGAGAAAGAAGGAAAGAGAGAGAGAGACAGAGACAGAGAGAGAAGGAAAGAGAGAGAGACAGAGACAGAGAGAGAAGGGAAGAGAGAGAGAAACAGAGACAGAGACTGAGACAGAGAGAGATAGAGAAGGAAAGAAAGAGAGAGACAGAGACTGAGACAGAGACAGAGAGAAGGAAAGAGAGAGATAGACAGAGACTGAGACAGAGAGAGAAGGAAAGAGAGAGAGAGAGAGACTGAGACAGAGAGAGAGAGAGAAGGAAAGAGAGAGAGAGACAGAGACTGAGACAGAGAGAGAGAGAAGGAAAGAGAGAGAGACAGAGACTGAGACAGAGACATAGAGAAGGAAAGAGAGAGAGAGAGAGAGACAGAGACAGAGACACAGAGAGAGGGAAGGAAAGAGAGAGAGAGAGACAGAGACAGAGACAGAGAGAGAAGGAAAGAGAGAGAGAGACAGAGACTGAGACAGAGACAGAGAGAGAAGGAAAGAGAGACAGAGACAGAGACAGAGACAGAGACAGAGAGAGAAGGAAAGAGAGAGACTGAGACAGAGAGAGAGAGAGAAGGAAAGAGAGAGAGAGACAGAGACTGAGACAGAGAGAGAGAGGGAAGGAAAGAGAGAGAGAGAGACAGAGACAGAGAGAGAAGGAAAGAGAGAGACAGAGACTGAGACAGAGACAGAGAGAGAAGGAAAGAGAGACAGAGACAGAGACAGAGACAGAGACAGAGACAGAGACAGAGACAGAGACAGAGAGAGAAGGAAAGAGAGAGAGACAGAGACTGAGACAGAGCGAGAGAGAAAAGGAAAGAGAGCGGGAGACAGAGAGAGAGAGAGAGAGAGAAGGAAAGAGAGAGAGAGACAGAGACTCAGACAGAGACAGAGAGAGAAGGAAGGAGAGAGAGAGACAGAGACTGAGACAGAGAGAGAGAGAGAAGGAAAGAGAGAGAGAGACAGAGACTGAGACAGAGACAGAGAGAGAAGGAAGGAGAGAGAGAGACAGAGACTGAGACAGAGAGAGAGAGAGAAGGAAAGAGAGAGAGAGACAGAGACTCAGACAGAGACAGAGAGAGAAGGAAGGAGAGAGAGAGACAGAGACTGAGACAGAGAGAGAGAGAGAAGGAAAGAGAGAGAGAGACAGAGACTGAGACAGAGACAGAGAGAGAAGGAAGGAGAGAGAGAGACAGAGACTGAGACAGAGAGAGAGAGAAGGAAAGAGAGAGAGTGACAGAGACAGAGACAGAGACAGAGAGAGAAGGAAAGAGAGAGAGAGACAGAGACTGAGACAGAGACAGAGAGAGAAGGAAAGAGAGAGAGAGACAGAGACTGAGACAGAGAGAGAGAGAAGGAAAGAGAGACAGAGACAGAGAGAGAGAGAAGGAAAGAGAGACAGAGACAGAGACAGAGAGAGAAGGAAAGAGAGAGAGAGACAGAGACTGAGACAGAGACAGAGAGAGAAGGAAGGAGAGAGAGAGACAGAGACAGAGACTGAGAAAGAGAGAGAAGGAAAAGAGAGAGAGAGAGACAAACAGAGACTGAGACAGAGAGATAAGGAAAGAGAGAGAGACAGAGACTGAGACAGAGAGAGCAGGAAAGAGGGAGACAGAGGAGGAGAAGGACCCATTAAAAGTGTTCAGTGGCCTGTGAGATATTGTGTCACTTTAATTAGTGGCGGGCCGTAGGGCTCCTAGTGAGGGTGACGATGTGACGACGGGATGAAGAGAAGGTTGATCATATATCAGTGGGTCCCAAATGGCACCCTATTGCCATTGAAGGGCGTTGATTTGGACCAGGACCAATATGGGTTCCAATAGGAATCTGGTCTAAAGTAGTGCACTATATATAGGGAATAGGGCTCTGGTCAACAGTAGTGCACTATATAAGGAATAGGGCTCTGGTCAACATTAGTGCACTATATAGGGAATATGGCTCTGGTCAACATTAGTGCACTATATAGGGTATAGGGTTGCCATTTGGGATGCAAAACAAAGCATAATTTCCCATATAAGGCTTGAATGGTTGTCTCTCTGGCCATTTGTAAGGCTTGATATGGTTGTCTCTCTTTGTAAGGCTTGATATGGTTGTCTCTCTGGCCCTTTGTAAGGCTTGATATGGTTGTCTCTCTGGCCCTTTGTAAGGCTTGATATGGTTGTCTCTCTGGCCCTTTGTAAGGCTTGATATGGTTGTCTCTCTGGCCTCTTGATATGGGCCCTTTGTAAGGCTTGATATGGTTGTCTCTCTGGCCATTTGTAAGGCTTGATATGGTTGTCTCTCTGGTCTCTCCATTTGTAAGGCTTGATATGGTTGTCTCTCTGGCCATTTGTAAGGCTTGATATGGTTGTCTCTCTGGCCCTTTGTAAGGTTTGATATGGTTGTCTCTCTGGCCATTTGTAAGGCTTGATATGGTTGTCTCTCTGGCCCTTTGTAAGGCTTGATATGGTTGTCTCTCTGGCCATTTGTAAGGCTTGATATGGTTGTCTCTCTGGCCCTTTGTAAGGCTTGATATGGTTGTCTCTCTGGCCATTTGTAAGGCTTGATATGGTTGTCTCTCTGGCCATTGTAAGGCTTGATATGGTTGTCTCTCTGGCCATTTGTAAGGCTTGATATGGTTGTCTCTCTGGCCCTATTGTCTCTCTAAGGCTTGATATGGTTGTCTCTCTGGCCATTTGTAAGGCTTGATATGGTTGTCTCTCTGGCCATTTGTAAGGCTTGATATGGTTGTCTCTCTGGCCATTTGTAAGGCTTGATATGGTTGTCTCTCTGGCCATTTGTAGGGCTTGATATGGTTGTCTCTCTGGCCATTTGTAAGGCTTGATATGGTTGTCTCTCTGGCCATTTGTAAGGCTTGATATGGGCCATTTGTAAGGCTTGATATGGTTGTCTCTCTGGCCCTTTGTAAGGCTTGATATGGTTGTCTCTCTGGCCATTTGTAAGGCTTGATATGGTTGTCTCTCTGGCCCTTTGTAAGGCTTGATATGGTTGTCTCTCTGGCCATTTGTAAGGCTTGATATGGTTGTCTCTCTGGCCCTTTGTAAGGCTTGATATGGTTGTCTCTCTGGCCATTTGTAAGGCTTGATATGGTTGTCTCTCTGGCCATTTGTAAGGCTTGATATGGTTGTCTCTCTGGCCATTTGTAAGGCTTGATATGGTTGTCTCTCTGGCCATTTGTAAGGCTTGATATGGTTGTCTCTCTGGCCATTTGTAAGGCTTGATATGGTTGTCTCTCTGGCCATTTGTAAGGCTTGATATGGTTGTCTCTCTGGCCATTTGTAAGGCTTGATATGGTTGTCTCTCTGGCCATTTGTAAGGCTTGATATGGTTGTCTCTCTGGCCATTTGTAAGGCTTGATATGGTTGTCTCTCTTGTAAGGCTTGATATGGTTGTCTCTCTGGCCATTTGTAAGGCTTGATATGGTTGTCTCTCTGGCCATTTGTAAGGCTTGATATGTTGTCTCTCTGGCCCTTTGTAAGGCTTTGATATGGTTGTCTCTCTGGCCATTTGTAAGGCTTGATATGGTTGTCTCTCTGGCCATTTGTAAGGCTTGATATGGTTGTCTCTCTGGCCCTTTGTAAGGCTTGATATGGTTGTCTCTCTGGCCCTTTGTAAGGCTTGATATGGTTGTCTCTCTGGCCCTTTGTAAGGCTTGATATGGTTGTCTCTCTGGCCCTTTGTAAGGCTTGATATGGTTGTCTCTCTGGCCATTTGTAAGGCTTGATATGGTTGTCTCTCTGGCCCTTTGTAAGGCTTGATATGGTTGTCTCTCTGGCCCTTTGTAAGGCTTGATATGGTTGTCTCTCTGGCCCTTTGTAAGGCTTGATATGGTTGTCTCTCTGGCCCTTTGTAAGGCTTGATATGGTTGTCTCTCTGGCCATTTGTAGGGCTTGATATGGTTGTCTCTCTGGCCATTTGTAAGGCTTGATATGGTTGTCTCTCTGGCCCTTTGTAAGGCTTGATATGGTTGTCTCTCTGGCCCTTTGTAAGGCTTGATATGGTTGTCTCTCTGGCCCTTTGTAAGGCTTGATATGGTTGTCTCTCTGGCCATTTGTAAGGCTTGATATGGTTGTCTCTCTGGCCCTTTGTAAGGCTTGATATGGTTGTCTCTCTGGCCCTTTGTAAGGCTTGATATGGTTGTCTCTCTGGCCCTTTGTAAGGCTTGATATGGTTGTCTCTCTGGCCCTTTGTAATTTGTAGGGCTTGATATGGTTGTCTCTCTGGCCCTTTGTAAGGCTTGATATGGTTGTCTCTCTGGCCCTTTGTAAGGCTTGATATGGTTGTCTCTCTGGCCATTTGTAAGGCTTGATATGGTGGTCTCTCTGGCCCTTTGTAAGGCTTGATATGGTTGTCTCTCTGGCCCTTTGTAAGGCTTGATATGGTTGTCTCTCTTTGTAAGGCTTGATATGGTTGTCTCTCTGGCCCTTTGTAAGGCTTGATATGGTTGTCTCTCTGGCCTTTGTAAGGCTCTGGCCCTTTGTAAGGCTTGATATGGTTGTCTCTCTCTGGCCCTTTGTAAGGCTTGATATGGTTGTCTCTCTGGCCCTTTAAGGCTTGATATGGTTGTCTCTCTGGCCATTTGTAAGGCTTGATATGGTTGTCTCTCTGGCCCTTTGTAAGGCTTGATATGGTTGTCTCTCTGGCCCTTTGTAAGGCTTGATATGGTTGTCTCTGGCCCCTTTGTCTGGCCTTGATATTTGTAAGGCTTGATATGGTTGTCTCTCTGGCCATTTGTAAGGCTTGATATGGTTGTCTCTCTGGCACCTTGTCAAGCTTTGCACCCCAAAAACATATGTCTCTGTAACGGTTTTCTTCTGGTGCTGTTGTGGTGGGTGGTTCTGTAACAGTTTTCTTCTGGTGAAGGAAAGGCGGACCATAATGCAGTGTGGTTATAATTCATGGTTCTTTAATAATGAAACCATACATGAATAAACTACAAAAACAAGAAACGTGAAACCCCGAAACAGTCCCGTGTGGTACAAACACTGACACAGGAGACAACCACCCACAAACCCAACACAAACCAGGCTACCTAAATATGGTTCCCAATCAGAGACAATGACTAACACCTGCCTCTGATTGAGAACCATATCAGGCCAGACATAGAAATAGGCAAACAAGACATCCAACATAGAATGCCCACTCAGATCACACCCTGACCAACCAAAACATAGAAGCATACAAAGCAAACTCCGGCCGCAAACCTAAACCTATTGGGGAGGGGCATCTGTCCGCGGTGGCGGCTCTGGTGCTGGACGTGGCCCCCACTTCACCATAGTCTTAGTCCGCCCCATTGTCCGCTTCCGTGGCCTCCTAACCACGGCGACCCTTCTAAATGACCCCACTGGACTGAGGGGCAGCTCGGGACAGAGGGGTAGCTCGGGACAGAGGGGCAGCTCGGGACAGGGGGGCAGCTCCGTACTGGCGGCTCCTTGCAGACTGGCGGCACTGGCGGCTCCTTGCAGATTGGCGGCACTGGCGGCTCCTTGCAGATTGGCGGCTCTGATGGCGCTGGGCAGACGGGTAGCTCAGGCGGCGCTGGGCAGACTGGAGACTCCGGCAGCACTGGAGAGGAGGAAAGCTCTGGCAGCACTGGACAGGCGGGAGACTCCGGCAGCGCTGGCGAGGAGGAAGGCTCCGGCAGCGCTGGACAGACGAGGCGCACTGTAGGCCTGGTGCGTGGTGCCGGCACTGGTGGTACTGGGCCGAGGACACGCACCTCAGGGCGAGTGCAGGGAGCTGCCACCGGAGGGCTGATGCATGGAGGTGGTACCGGATAGACCGGACCGTGCAGGCGCACTGGAACTCTTGAGCACCGAGCCTGCCCAACCTTACCTGGTTGAATGCTCCCGGTTGCCCTGCCAGTGCGGCGAGATGGAATAGCCCGCACTGGGCTATGCAGGCGAATCGGGACACCGTGCGCAAGGCTGGTGCCATGTAGGCCGGCACAAGGAGACGCACTGGAGACCAGGTGCGTAGAGCTGGCTTCATGGCACTTGGCTCGATGCTCACTCTAGCCAGGCCGATATGCGGAGCTGGTACGCACCGCACTGGGCTATGCACCCGCACTGGGGACACCGTGCGCTCCACCGCATAACACGGTGCCTGCCCGGGCTCTCTCGCCTCCGGTAAGCACAGGAAGTTGGCGCATGTCTCCTACCTGGCTTCACCATACTTCCTGTGTGCCCACCCCCAAGACATTTTTGAGGCTGCCTCTCGGGCTTCCTTGCCAGCCGTGTTCCCTCATATCGCCTGCTCCTCTCTCCGGCTGCCTCTGCTCTCCGAGCAGCCTCCACCTGTTCCCATGGAAGGTGATCCTTTCCCGCCAGGATCTCCTCCCATGTGTAGCAACCCTTCCCGTCCAATACATCATCCCATGTCCATTCCTCCTTGCGTTGCTCCTGCATCCGCTGCCTGTAACCACGCCACTTATTCCTGTTGTGGTGGGGGGTTCTGTAACAGTTTTCTTCTGGTGAAGGAGAGGCGGACCAAAATGCAGCGATTATAATTCATGGTTCTTTAATAATGAAACCATACATGATTAAACTACAAAAACAAGAAACGTGAAAACCCGAAACAATCCCGTGTGGTACAAACACTGACACAGGTGACAACCACCCACAAAACCCAACACAAACCAGACTACCTAAATATGGTTCCCAATCAGAGACAATGACTAACACCTGCCTCTGATTGAGAATCATATCAGGCCAAACACAGAAATAGACAAACTAGACATGTAAACATAGAATGGCCACTCAGATCACACCCTGACCAAACAAAACATAAAAACATACAAAGCAAACTATGGTCAGGGTGTGACAGACTCATTACATCTGAGAAAAGATGTGTAACAGATTTAGTTAGGAGCTAATGTTCATCTGCAGTGTCCTGGCAGCTGAACAAACTGTTTTTTCTTTACATTCATATTTTGGTTAAAAATATCACTTTGTTTATTAGTGTTTCCAAATGTATTAAAGAATCCTGATCTAAATGAATGTTTTAACAGAATCATCAACTTTTAAAATCTAATTATTGATCAGATTATTAATCTACTTCATTGGGCATTAATAAAGGGCATTTAACCATCCTGCCACCAGCCAAAACCCCTATCTCAGAACAGGGACAGCCACTACTTATCTGTTCATACACTATAATGTCTGGATTAATGGGAAAATAATGAACATTTTAGACAATCATTCCCAATCACAGCATGCCGAATGCACCTTGGCACGAAGCCAGGCCTCCGCAGACAGACAGAGACGGAGAGAGGGATTGGGGAGGAGGGGAAAGGAGAATTAGGGGTGGGGGTGATATAGGGATGGGGGAGGAGTGGAAAGGGGGATCAGGGGGTGGGGGTGATGGAGGGATGAGGGAGGAGGGGAAAGGGGGATCAGGGGGTGGGGGTGATAGAGGGATGGGGGAGGAGGGAAAGGGGGATCAGGGGGTGGGGGTGATGGAGGGATGAGGGAGGAGGGGAAAGGGGGATCAGGGGGTGGGGGTGATGGAGGGATGGGGAGGAGGGAAAGGGGGATCAGGGAGTGGGGGTGATGGAGGGATGGGGGAGGAAGGGAAAGGGGGATCAGGGGGTGGGGGTGATAGAGGGATGGGGGAGGAGTGGAAAGGGGGGATCAGGGGGTGGGGGTGATGGAGGGATGAGGGAGGAGGGGAAAGGGGGATCAGGGGGTGGGGGTGATGGAGGGATGGAGGGATGAGGGAGGAGGGGAAAGGGGGATCAGGGGTGGGGGGGATGGAGGGATGGGGAGGAGGGGAAAGGGGGATCAGGGATGGGGGTGATGAGGGATGGGGGAGGAAGGGAAAGGGGGATCAGGGGGTGGGGGTGATGGAGGGATGGGGGAGGAGGGGAAAGGGGGATCAGGGAGTGGGGGTGATGGAGGGATGGGGGAGGAAGGGAAAGGGGGATCAGGGGGTGGGGGTGATGGAGGGATGGGGGAGGAGGGGAAAGGGGGATCAGGGGGTGGGGGTGATGGAGGGATGAGGGAGGAGGGGAAAGGGGGATCAGGGGGTGGGGGTGATGGAGGGATGAGGGAGGAGGGGAAAGGGGGATCAGGGGGTGGGGGGTGATGGAGGGATGGGGGAGGAGGGGAAAGGGGGATCAGGGAGTGGGGGGTGATGGAGGGATGGGGAGGAAGGGAAAGGGGGATCAGGGGGTGGGGGTGATGGAGGGATGGGGGAGGAGGGGAAAGGGGGAGGGATGGGGGTGATGGAGGGATGGGGGAGGAAGGGAAAGGGGGATCAGGAGTGGGGGTGATGGAGGGATGGGGAGGGAAGGGGGAAAGTGGGGGGATGGAGGAAGGGGAAAGGGGGATCAGGGGGTGGGGGTGATGGAGGGATGGGGAGGAAGGGAAAGGGGATCAGGGAGTGGGGGTGATGGAGGGATGGGGGAGGAAGGGAAAGGGGGATCAGGGAGTGGGGGTGATGGAGGGATGGGGAGGAGGGTAATTTGTCTTATTGTCCTATTGTAAGAGTTAATGAGGTGACGTAATTTAAGTGATGCTTCTCTTATGTCCTGAAGGTAATATTCAAATTAAATCAAATCAAATTGTATTCGTCACATGCGCCGAATATAACAGACCTTACAGTGAAATGCTTACTTACAATGCAAATAGTCTGGGTAGCCATTTAATTAGCTGTTCAGGTGTCTTATGGATTGGGGGGTAGAAGCTGTTTAGAGTCTCTTTGACCTAGACCTGGTGCTCCGGTACCCCTTGCCATGCGGTAGCAGAGAGAACAGTCTATGACTAGGGTGGCTGGAGTCTTTGACAATTTTTAGAGCCTTCCTCTGACACCGCCTGGTATAAAGGTCCTGGATGGCAGGATGCTTGGTCCTGTTGATGTACTGGGCCGTATGCACTACCCTCTGTAGTGCCTTGCAGTCGGAGGCCGAGCAGTTGCCATACCAGGCAGTGATGCAACCAGTCAGAATGCTCTCGATGGTGCCGCTGTAGAAACTTTTGAGTATCTGAAGACCCATGTCAAATTTTTTGGGGGAATAGGCTTTGTTGTGCCCCCTTCACAATTGTCTTGGTGTGCTTGGACCATGCTAGTTTGTTGGTGATGTGGACGCCAAGGAACTTGAAGCTCTCAACCTGCTCCACTACAGCCCCGTCGATGAGAATGGGGGCGTGCTCGGTCCTCCTTTTCCTGTAGTCCACAATCATCTTCTTTGTCTTGATCATGTTGAGGGAGAGGTTGTTGTCCTTGCACCACACAGACAGGTCTCTGATTCCTCCCGATAGGCTGTCTCATCGTTGTCTGTGATCAGGCCTCCCTCTGTTGTTCATCAGCAAACTTAATGATGGTGCTGGAGTCGTGCCTGACCACGCAGTCATGAGTGAACAGGGAGTACAGGAGGGGACTGAGCACATACCTCCGTGTTGAGAATCAGTGTGGCGGATGTGTTGTTACCTACCCTTACCACCTGGGGGCAGCCCGTCAGGAAGACCAGGATCCAGTTTCAGAGGGAGGTGTTTAGTTCCAGGCTCCTTAGCTTAGTGATGATCTTTGAGGGCATTATGGTGTTGAACGCTGAGCTGTAGTCAATGAATAGCATTCTCACATAGGTGTTCCTTTTGTCCAGGTGGGAAAGGGCGGTGGAGTGCAATACAGATTGTGTCACTGGGCAGCTCTCGGCTGTGCTTCCCTTGTAGTCTGTAATGGTTCGAAAGCCCTGCCACATCCGCCGAGCATCAGAGCTGGTGTAGTACGATTCGATCTTAGTCTTGCATTGACGCTTTGCCTGTTTGATGGTTCGTCAGAGGGCATAGCGGGATTTCTTGTAAGCTTCCGGGTTAGAGTCCCGCTCCTTGAAAGCGGCAGCTCTAGCCTTTAGTTCAGTGCAGATGTCGCAGGTAAGCAATGGCTTCTGGTTAGGTATGTACGCACGGTCACTGCTGGGACAACGTCATCGAAGCCAATGACTGATGTGAAGCCATTGAAGCCAATGACTGATGTGGTGTACTCCTCAATGCCATCGGAGGAATCCCAGAACATATTCCAGTCTGTGCTAGCAAAACAGTCCTGTAGTTTAGCATCTGCTTCATCTGATCACGTTTTTATAGACCAAATCACTGGTACTTCCTGCTTTAATTTTAGCTTGTAAGCAGGAATCAGCAGGATATAATTATGGTAAGATTTGCCAAATGGAGTGCGAGGGAGAGCTTTGTACATGTAAAGGTGGTCTAGAATATTTTTCCCCTCTGGTTGCACAATTGACATGCTGATAGAAATGAGGTAAAACTGATTTAAGTTTCCCTGCATTAAAGTCCCCGGCCACTAGGAGCGCCGCCTCTGGATGAGCGCTTTCCTGTTTGCTTATGGCCTTATACAGCTCATTGTGCTCAGTTTTAGTGACAGCATTGGTCTGTAGTATGTAGTATGTAGACAGCTTTTGAAAAATACACTCTAGGTTAATAGTGTGGTGTGCTCTTAATGTCGTCGTTCAGCCACGACTCGGTGAAACATAAGATATTACAGTTTATTACTGTAGTCGTATATTTCTTCCGTCTGACTCATTGAAGAAGAACTCTTCATCCAGTTTGAGGAAAGCAAAATCGCAGTTCTGATGTCCAGAAGCTCTTTTCGGTCATGAGAGACGGTAGCAGCAAACACTATGTACAAAAGAAGTTACGAACAATGCAAAAAAAAAAAAAAAAGCATGGTCAGCACCATCCTAATTCAATATTGGAATGTTTTATCATATTTGAGTGTTTAAAAATGTGCGTGTTTAAAAATGTGCGTGTTTTATGTTTTTCTTCTTCAATTTTTACATTGAGATAATTGGAATTAATCAGCTATTGAAGCTATTATTGGGTTTTTAATAATTTATTAAAGTTATATAAAATGTGTGATTATGTTTATCACACGTATACTGTGTAGTCTATATTTTAATCTAACTAATAACCATAATGTAATTGTCACGTGTCACACTCCATCTCCGGGCTCCAGGTAACCCGGCTGCTCGTTATGGTCCACACCTGTTACGCGCACCTGTCATCGTCATTACGCGCACCTGTCACCGTCGTTACGCGCACCTGTCACCGTCGTTACGCCCACCTGTCACCGTCATTACGCCCACCTGTCACCGTCATTACGCGCACCTGTCACCGTCGTTACGCGCACCTGTCACCGTCGTTACGCGCACCTGTCACCGTCGTTACGCCCACCTGTCACCGTCGTTACGCCCACCTGTCACCGTCATTACGCGCACCTGTCATCATCATTACGCCCACCTGTCATCATTACGCCCACCTGTCACCGTCGTTACGCGCACCTGTCACCGTCATTACGCCCACCTGTCATCATCATTACGCCCACCTGTCATCGTCATTACGCCCACCTGTCACCGTCGTTACGCCCACCTGTCATCGTCATTACGCGCACCTGTCATCGTCATTACGCGCACCTGTCATCGTCATTACGCGCACCTGTCACCGTCATTACGCCCACCTGTCATCGTCATTACGCGCACCTGTCATCGTCATTACGCGCACCTGTCACCGTCATTACGCCCACCTGTCATCGCCATTACGCCCACCTGTCATCATCATTACGCCCACCTGTCACCGCATTACGCCCACCTGTCACCGTCATTACGCCCACCTGTCACCGTCATTACGCCCACCTGTCATCGCTATTACGCGCACCTGTCATCGCTCATTACGCACACCTGTCACCGTCATTACGCCCACCTGTCACCGTCATTACGCCCACCTGTCACCGTCATTACGCCCACCTGTCACCGTCATTACGCGCACCTGTCACCGTCATTACGCGCACCTGTCACCGTCATTACGCCCACCTGTCACCATAGTTACGCGCACCTGTCACCATAGTTACGCGCACCTGTCACCGTCATTACGCCCACCTGTCATCATTACGCCCACCTGTCACCATAGTTACGCGCACCTGTCACCATAGTTACGCGCACCTGTCACCGTAGTTAAGCACACATGTCACCGTCTTTACGCGCACCTGCGTGTCATCAGACTCAATCTGGACTCCATCACCTCCCTGATTACCTTCCCTTTATATGTCACTCCCTGTGGTTCCTTCCCTATATATGTCCCTCCCTGTGGTTCCTTCCCTATATATGTCACTCCCTTTGGTTCCTTCCCTATATATGTCACTCCCATTGGTTCCTTCCCTATATATGTCACTCCCATTGGTTCCTTCCCTATATATGTCCATCCCATTGGTTCCTTCCCTATATATGTCACTCCCACTGGTTCCTTCCCTATATATGTCCATCCCATTGGTTCCTTCCCTATATATGTCACTCCCTTTGGTTCCTTCCCTATATATATCACTCCCTTTGGTTCCTTCCCTATATATGTCACTCCCTTTGGTTCCTTCCCTATATATGTCCATCCCATTGGTTCCTTCCCTATATATGTCACTCCCTTTGGTTCCTTCCCTATATATGTCACTCCCTTTGGTTATCCCTATATATGTCACTCCCTTTGGTTCCTTCCCTATATGTCACTCCCACTGGTTCCATCCCTATATATGTCCATCCCATTGGTTCCTTCCCTATATATGTCACTCCCTTTGGTTCCTTCCCCTATATATGTCACTCCCACTGGTTCCTTCCCTATATATGTCACTCCCACTGGTTCCTTCCCTATATATGTCCATCCCATTGGTTCCTTCCCTATATATGTCACTCCCTTTGGTTCCTTCCTATATATGTCACTCCCACTGGTTCCTTCCCTATATATGTCACTCCCACTGGTTCCTTCCCTATATATGTCCATCCCATTGGTTCCTTCCCTATATATGTCACTCCCATTGGTTCCTTCCCTATATATGTCTCTCCCATTGGTTCCTTCCCTATATATGTCACTCCCTTTGGTTCCTTCCCTATATATGTCACTCCCTTTGGTTCCTTCCCTATATATGTCACTCCCATTGGTTCCTTCCCTATATATGTCACTCCCATTGGTTCCTTCCCTATATATGTCCATCCCATTGGTTCCTTCCCTATATATGTCACTCCCATTGGTTCCTTCCCTATATATGTCTCTCCCATTGGTTCCTTCCTATATATGTCACTCCCTTTGGTTCCTTCCTATATATGTCACTCCCTTTGGTTCCTTCCCTATATATGTCACTCCCACTGGTTCCATCCCTATATATGTCCATCCCATTGGTTCCTTCCCCTATATATGTCACTCCCTTTGGTTCCTTCCCTATATATGTCACTCCCACTGGTTCCTTCCCTATATATGTCACTCCCACTGGTTCCTTCCCTATATATGTCCATCCCATTGGTTCCTTCCCTATATATGTCACTCCCTTTGGTTCCTTCCCTATATATGTCACTCCCACTGGTTCCTTCCTATATATGTCACTCCCACTGGTTCCTTCCCTATATATGTCCATCCCATTGGTTCCTTCCCTATATATGTCACTCCCATTGGTTCCTTCCCTATATATGTCTCTCCCATTGGTTCCTTCCCTATATATGTCACTCCCTTTGTTCCTTCCCTATATATGTCACTCCCTTTGGTTCCTTCCCTATATATGTCCATCCCATTGGTTCCTTCCCTATATATGTCACTCCCTTTGGTTCCTTCCCTATATGTCACTCCCTTTGGTTCCTTCCCTATATATGTCTCTCCCATTGGTTCCTTCCCTATATATATCACTCCCTTTGGTTCCTTCCCTATATATGTCACTCCCTTTGGTTCCTTCCCTATATATGTCCATCCCTTTGGTTCCTTCCCTATATATGTCCATCCCATTGGTTCCTTCCCTATATATGTCCATCCCTTTGGTTCCTTCCCTATATATGTCCATCCCTTTGGTTCCTTCCCTATATATGTCCATCCCATTGGTTCCTTCCCTATATATGTCTCTCCCTTTGGTTCCTTCCCTATATATGTCTCTCCCTTTGGTTCCTTCCCTATATATGTCTCTCCCTTTGGTTCCTTCCCTATATATGTCCATCCCTTTGGTTCCTTCCCTATATATGTCCATCCCATTGGTTCCTTCCTATATATGTCTCTCCCTTTGGTTCCTTCCTATATATGTCCATCCCATTGGTTCCTTCCCTATATATGTCACTCCCCTTGGTTCCTTCCCTATATGTGTCCTCCCTTGGTTCCTTCCCTATATGTCACTCCCTTTGTTCCTTCCCTATATATGTCACTCCCTTTGGTTCCTTCCTATATATGCCTCTCCCATTGGTTCCTTCCCTATATATGTCTCTCCCATTCGTTCCTTCCCTATATATGACACTCCCATTGGTTCCTTCCCTATATATGTCACTCCCATTGGTTCCTTCCCTATATATGTCACTCCCTTTGGTTCCTTCCCTATATATGTCTCTCCCATTGGTTCCTTCCCTATATATGTCTCTCCCATTGGTTCCTTCCCTATATATGTCCCTCCCATTGGTTCCTTCCCTATATATGTCGCTGCCATTGGTTCCTTCCCTATATATGTCCCTCCCATTGGTTCCTTCCCTATATATGTCCCTCCCATTGGTTCCTTCCCTATACATGTCACTCCCTTTGGTTCCTTCCCTATATATGTCACTCCCATTGGTTCCTTCCCTATATATGTCCCTCCCATTGGTTCCTTCCCTATATATGTCACTCCCTTTGGTTCCTTCCCTATATATGTCACTCCCTTTGGTTCCTTCCCTATATATGTCCCTCCCATTGGTTCCTTCCCTATATCTGTCACTCCCATTGGTTCCTTCCCTATATATGTCACTCCCATTGGTTCCTTCCCTATATCTGTCACTCCCATTGGTTCCTTCCCTATATATGTCACTCCCATTGGTTCCTTCCCTATATATGTCTCTCCCTTTGGTTCCTTCCCTATATCTGTCTCTCCCTTTGGTTCCTTCCCTGTATATGTCACTCCCTTTGGTTCCTTGCCTATATACGTCACTCCCTTTGGTTCCTTCCCTATATATGTCACTCCCATTGGTTCCTTCCCTATATATGTCTCTCCCTTTGGTTCCTTCCCTATATATGTCTCTCCCTTTGGTTCCGTCCCTATATATGTCGCTGCCATTGGTTCCTTCCCTATATATGTCCCTCCCATTGGTTCCTTCCCTATATATGTCCCTCCCATTGGTTCCTTCCCTATACATGTCACTCCCTTTGGTTCCTTCCCTATATATGTCTCTCCCATTGGTTCCTTCCCTATATATGTCGCTGCCATTGGTTCCTTCCCTATATATGTCCCTCCCATTGGTTCCTTCCCTATATATGTCCCTCCCATTGGTTCCTTCCCTATACATGTCACTCCCTTTGGTTCCTTCCCTATATATGTCCCTCCCATTGGTTCCTTCCCTATATATGTCCCTCCCTTTGGTTCCTTACCCAGGCGCTATTGTTTCTGTTCCTGTGTCATGTCTGTTGCGTTGTTCTTGTTTCTTATTTTGTATTTATGTTGCGTTTATTTATTGAAACACTCACTTCCTGAACTTGCTTCCCGACTCTCAGCTCACATCGTTTCAGTTACTGTGGAGCCTATATCTTAATTGAACTGATAACCATGATGTTACTGTAGAGCCTAATTGTTGTATACAACGACTGAGGGTCTTTACAGTAGATTGCAATGTTTTATCATTTTATTTAAGTACGACATGACCGTCTACCGTTGTGTTTGTCAGAGGGCACGCCAGACAAGGGACAGGCAGGACAGAACAATAAATACTGAAGATTTATGTGGGATGAGAATATCTATCACTGGCCAATGACCATCTAATGGCTGATGTAGTACACACACACACACACACACACACACACACACACACACACACACACACACACACACACACACACACACACACACACACACACACACACACACACACACACACACACACACACACACACACACACACACACACACACACACACACACACACACTTGACTGAACCTGGGGGACCCAGCTCTTTATGGAGGTATAAAGGTTTACACAGTTCCCATCTCTTTCAATTTGGATTGACAGCCGCTTTCACAAATAATGGAGTCTAACAGCCCAGGAGGGGACGAGGGAGAAACATTACAACGGCCACATCATCTTAGAAAGCCTTCAGTTACGGACGTCCCCTCGTCCTAACAGGAAAAATAAAGACTTATGGGAAATGAAGTGAGGTACGAATAGCAACGACCATTACCCTCCTTTCCCGAAGTCATATTTGTGAGACGATTATAGTTTCTTGAGAACGGGCGTAAGGTCGGAGACGAGAGACTGTCTCTCTATACTCGAGACTCGTGTGATTACCTTCGCCGTGCTTGAACTCTCCTTGAACTTGAAATAACCATCACACAAGTGGGACATCAGAAGACATGGATATCTGGTTAGTTTAGCTCCAATCTGCCTCCTAATGCAGCAATTACCCTGATATATATATAGGGGGGCGAAGAGAGACTGTCACCCTTTTAATTCCTTTTATGTATTAGAATCAAAATCGGCACATTTACTGAACGACAACGAGACACCTGAATGAAATGTTATGCTTCCCCCCCCCCCCCATGTCTGGATTTATTTAGCGAAATACCACTGCACTGTTTCATGTGGTTAACTGACTCGAATGGGTTAACCACTGAGAATGGACAGATAACACAGCATAGAGAGTGTCTTTTATCACACAGCACAGAGTGTCTTTTATCACACGGCATAGAGAGTGTCTTTTATCACACAGCATAGAGAGTGTCTTTTATCACACAGCATAGTGTCTTTTATCACACAGCATAGAGAGTGTCTTTTATCACACAGCATAGTGTCTTTTATCACACAGCATAGAGAGTGTCTTTTATCACACAGCATAGTGTCTTTTATCACACAGCATATAGAGTGTCTTTTATCACACAGCATAGAGAGTGTCTTTTATCACACAGCATAGTGTCTTTTATCACACAGCATATAGAGTGTCTTTTATCACACAGCATATAGAGTGTCTTTTATAACACAGCATAGAGAGTGTCTTTTATCACACAGCATAGAGAGTGTCTTTTATCACACAGCATAGAGAGTGTCTTTTATCACACAGCATAGAGAGTGTCTTTTATCACACAGCATAGAGAGTGTCTTTTATCACACAGCATAGAGAGTGTCTTTTATCACACAGCATAGAGAGTGTCTTTTATCACACAGCATAGAGAGTGTCTTTTATCACACAGCATAGAGAGTGTCTTTTATCACACAGCATAGTGTCTTTTATCACACAGCATAGTGTCTTTTATCACACAGCATATAGAGTGTCTTTTATCACACAGCATAGAGAGTGTCTTTTATCACACAGCATAGTGTCTTTTATAACACAGCATAGAGAGTGTCTTTTATCACACAGCATAGAGAGTGTCTTTTATCACACAGCATAGAGAGTGTCTTTTATCACACAGCATAGAGAGTGTCTTTTATCACACAGCATAGAGAGTGTCTTTTATCACACAGCATAGAGAGTGTCTTTTATCACACAGCATAGAGAGTGTCTTTTATCACACAGCATAGAGAGTGTCTTTTATCACACAGCATAGAGAGTGTATTTTATAACACAGCATAGTGTCTTTTATCACACAGCATAGAGTGTCTTTTATCACACAGCATATAGAGTGTCTTTTATCACACAGCATAGAGAGTGTCTTTTATCACACAGCATATAGAGTGTCTTTTATCACACAGCATATAGAGTGTCTTTTATAACACAGCATAGAGAGTGTCTTTTATCACACAGCATAGAGAGTGTCTTTTATCACACAGCATAGAGAGTGTCTTTTATCACACAGCATAGAGAGTGTCTTTTATCACACAGCATAGAGAGTGTCTTTTATCACACAGCATAGAGAGTGTCTTTTATCACACAGCATAGAGAGTGTCTTTTATCACACAGCATAGAGAGTGTCTTTTATCACACAGCATAGAGAGTGTATTTTATCACACAGCATAGAGAGTGTCTTTTATCACACAGCATAGTGTCTTTTATCACACAGCATAGAGAGTGTATTTTATCACACAGCATAGTGTCTTTTATCACACAGCATATAGAGTGTCTTTTATCACACAGCATAGAGAGTGTCTTTTATCACACAGCATAGTGTCTTTTATAACACAGCATAGAGAGTGTCTTTTATCACACAGCATAGAGAGTGTCTTTTATCACACAGCATAGAGAGTGTCTTTTTATCACACAGCATAGAGAGTGTCTTTTATCACACAGCATAGAGAGTGTCTTTTATCACACAGCATAGAGAGTGTCTTTTATCACACAGCATAGAGAGTGTCTTTATCACACAGCATAGAGAGTGTCTTTTATCACACAGCATAGAGAGTGTCTTTTATCACACAGCATAGAGAGTGTCTTTTATCACACAGCATAGAGAGTGTCTTTTATCACACAGCATAGAGAGTGTCTTTTATCACACAGCATAGAGAGTGTCTTTTATCACACAGCATAGAGAGTGTCTTTTATCACACAGCATAGAGAGTGTCTTTTATCACACAGCATAGAGAGTGTCTTTTATCACACAGCATAGAGAGTGTCTTTTATCACACAGCATAGAGAGTGTCTTTTATCACACAGCATAGAGAGTGTCTTTTATCACACAGCATAGAGAGTGTCTTTTATCACACAGCATAGAGAGTGTCTTTTTATCACACAGCATATAGAGTGTCTTTTATCACACAGCATAGTGTCTTTTATCACACAGCATATAGAGTGTCTTTTATCACACAGCATAGTGTCTTTTATCACACAGCATAGAGAGTGTCTTTTATCACACAGCATAGTGTCTTTTATCACACAGCATATAGAGTGTCTTTTATCACACAGCATATAGAGTGTCTTTTATAACACAGCATAGAGAGTGTCTTTTATCACACAGCATAGAGAGTGTCTTTTATCACACAGCATAGAGAGTGTCTTTTATCACACAGCATAGAGAGTGTCTTTTATCACACAGCATAGAGAGTGTCTTTTATCACACAGCATAGTGTCTTTTATAACACAGCATAGAGAGTGTCTTTTATCACACAGCATAGATAGTGTCTTTTATCACACAGCATAGAGAGTGTCTTTTATCACACAGCATAGAGAGTGTCTTTTATCACACAGCATAGAGAGTGTCTTTTATCACACAGCATAGAGAGTGTCTTTTATCACACAGCATAGAGAGTGTCTTTTATCACACAGCATAGAGAGTGTCTTTTATCACACAGCATAGAGAGTGTATTTTATAACACAGCATAGTGTCTTTTATCACACAGCATAGAGAGTGTCTTTTATCACACAGCATATAGAGTGTCTTTTATCACACAGCATAGAGAGTGTCTTTTATCACACAGCATATAGAGTGTCTTTTATAACACAGCATAGTGTCTTTTATCACACAGCATAGAGTGTCTTTTATCACACAGCATAGAGAGTGTATTTTATCACACAGCATAGTGTCTTTTATCACACAGCATAGAGAGTGTCTTTTATCACACAGCATAGTGTCTTTTATCACACAGCATATAGAGTGTATTTTATCACACAGCATAGAGAGTGTCTTTTATCACACAGCATAGTGTCTTTTATAACACAGCATAGAGAGTGTCTTTTATCACACAGCATAGAGAGTGTCTTTTATCACACAGCATAGAGAGTGTCTTTTATCACACAGCATAGAGAGTGTCTTTTATCACACAGCATAGAGAGTGTCTTTTATCACACAGCATAGAGAGTGTCTTTTATCACACAGCATAGAGAGTGTCTTTTATCACACAGCATAGAGAGTGTCTTTTATCACACAGCATAGAGAGTGTATTTTATAACACAGCATAGTGTCTTTTATCACACAGCATAGAGTGTCTTTTATCACACAGCATATAGAGTGTCTTTTATCACACAGCATAGAGAGTGTCTTTTATCACACAGCATATAGAGTGTCTTTTATCACACAGCATATAGAGTGTCTTTTATAACACAGCATATAGAGTGTCTTTTATCACACAGCATAGAGAGTGTCTTTTATCACACAGCATAGAGAGTGTCTTTTATCACACAGCATAGAGAGTGTCTTTTATCACACAGCATAGAGAGTGTCTTTTAACACACAGCATAGAGAGTGTCTTTTATCACACAGCATAGAGAGTGTCTTTTATCACACAGCATAGAGAGTGTCTTTTATCACACAGCATAGAGAGTGTCTTTTATCACACAGCATAGAGAGTGTCTTTTATCACACAGCATAGTGTCTTTTATCACACAGCATAGAGAGTGTCTTTTATCACACAGCATAGTGTCTTTTATCACACAGCATATAGAGTGTCTTTTATCACACAGCATAGAGAGTGTCTTTTTATCACACAGCATAGTGTCTTTTATAACACAGCATAGAGAGTGTCTTTTATCACACAGCATAGAGAGTGTCTTTTATCACACAGCATAGAGAGTGTCTTTTATCACACAGCATAGAGAGTGTCTTTTATCACACAGCATAGAGAGTGTCTTTTATCACACAGCATAGAGAGTGTCTTTTATCACACAGCATAGAGAGTGTCTTTTATCACACAGCATAGAGAGTGTCTTTTATCACACAGCATAGAGAGTGTCTTTTATCACACAGCATAGAGAGTGTATTTTATAACACAGCATAGTGTCTTTTATCACACAGCATAGAGAGTGTCTTTTATCACACAGCATATAGAGTGTCTTTTATCACACAGCATAGAGAGTGTCTTTTATCACACAGCATATAGAGTGTCTTTTATAACACAGCATAGTGTCTTTTATCACACAGCATAGAGTGTCTTTTATCACACAGTATAGAGAGTGTCTTTTATCACACAGCATAGTGTCTTTTATCACACAGCACACAGAGTGTCTTTTATCACACTGTAACGACGTTCGTCTGTTGAAAAAGGAGTCGACCAAAATGCGGCGTAGTGGTTACTCATGTTCTTTAATGAAAAATGAACGATACATGAAATAACTTAATATACAAAACAACAAACGAAACGTGAAAACCTATACAGCCTGTCTTGTGACAACAAACACAGAGACAGGAACAATCACCCACAAACACATAGTGAAACCCAGGCTACCTAAATATGGTTCCCGATCAGAGACAACGAGAATCACCTGACTCTGATTGAGAACCGCCTCAGGCAGCCATAGCCTATGCTAGACAACCCTACTCAACCACAATCCCAATACCTACTAAACCCCAATACAAAAACACAACAAAATAAACCCATGTCACACCCTGGCCTGACCAAGATAAATAAATAAAACACAAAATACTAAGACCAAGGCGTGCCAGAACCCCCCAAGGTCCTGGCCGCACACTTAAACCCATAGGGGAGGGTCCGGGTGGGCGTCTGTCCACGGTGGCGGCTCCGGCTCGGGACGTGGACCCCACTCCAACCAAGTCTTAGTCCCCCCGTACGGCGTCCTTTGATTGGCGACCCTCGGCGCCGACCTAGGCCTAATAACCCTCACCAAGGACCCCGCTGGACTGAGGGGCAGCTCGGGACTGAGGTGGAAGCTCGGGACTGAGGGGAAGCTCGGGACTGAGGGGAAGCTCGGGACTGAGAGGAAGCTCAGCACTGAGAGGAAGCTCAGCACTGAGAGGAAGCTCAGGCAGGTAGTTGGCTCCGGCAGATCCTGGCTGGCTGGCGGATCTGGAAGAGTCTGGTAGACTGGCAGATCTGGAAGAGTCTGGTTGACTGGCAGATCTGGAAGAGTCTGGTTGACTGGCAGATCTGGAAGAGTCTGGCCGACTGGCAGATTTGGAAGAGTCTGGCTGACTGGCAGATCTGGAATATCATGGCTGACTGGCAGATCCTGGCTGACTGGCGGATTTAGCTGCTCTGGCTGCTCCATGCAGACTGGCAGCTCTGGCTGCTCCATGCAGGCTGGCAGCTCAGGCTGTTCCATGCAGGCTGGCAGCTCAGGCTGTTCCATGCAGGCTGGCAGCTCAGGCTGCTCCATGCAGGCTGGCAGCTCAGGCTGCTCCATGCAGGCTGGCAGCTCTGGCTGCTCTATGCAGACTGGCAGCTCTATGCAGACTGGCAGCTCTGGCTGCTCCATGCAAACTGGCAGCTCTGGCTGCTCCATGCAGACTGACAGCTCAGGCTGCTCCATGCAGACTAGCAGCTCTATGCAGACTGGCAGCTCTGGCTGCTCCCTGCAGACTGACAGCTCTGGCTGCTCCATGCAGGCTGGCAGCTCAGGCTGTTCCATGCAGGCTGGCAGCTCAGGCTGTTCCATGCAGGCTGGCAGCTCAGGCTGCTCCATGCAGGCTGGCAGCTCAGGCTGCTCCATGCAGGCTGGCAGCTCAGGCTGTTCCATGCAGGCTGGCAGCTCAGGCTGTTCCATGCAGGCTGGCAGCTCAGGCTGCTCCATGCAGGCTGGCAGCTCAGGCTGTTCCATGCAGGCTGGCAGCTCTGGCTGCGCTGAACAGGCAGGAGACTTCAGCAGCGCTGTAGAGGATGAAGGCTCTGGCAGCGCTGAACATGCGGGAGACTCCGGCAGCGCAGGAGAGGAGGAAAGCTCTGGCTGCGCTAAACAGGCGGGAGACTCTGGCAGCACAGGAGAGGAGGGAAGCGCGGGCTGCGCTGAATAGGCGGGAGGCTCCGGCAGCGCTAACCAGGTGGGAGACTCCGACAGCACTGGAGAGGAGAAAGGCTCTGGCTGCGCTGAACAAGCGAGGCGCACTGAAGGCCTGGTGCGTGGTGCTGGAACTGGTGGTACTGGACCGAGGACACGCACAGGAAGCCTGGTGTGGGGAGCTGCCACCGGAGGACTGGTGTGTGGAGGTGGCACTGGATAGACCGGACTGTGCAGGCGCACTGGAGCTCTTGAGCACCGAGCCTGCCCAACCTTGCCTGGCTCGATGCCCACTCTAGCCCGGCCAATGCGAAGAGCTGGTATGTACCGCACTGGGCTATGCACCCGCACTGGAGACACCGTGCGCTCCATAGCATAACACGGTGCCTGCCCGGTCTCTTTAGCCCCCCGGTAAACACAGGAAGTTTGCGCAGGTCTCCTACCTGGCGTAGCCATACTCCCTGTGAGCACCCCCCCAATACATTTTTTGGGCTGACTCTCAGGCTTCCATCCGCGTCGCCGTGCTGCCTCTTCATACCAGCGCCTCTCCGCTTTCAACGCCTCCAGTTCTTCTTTGGGCCGTCGATATTCACCAGGCTGTGCCCAGGGTCCTTTTCCGTCCAATATCTCCTCCCAAGTCCAGAAGTCCTGTGATTGCTGCTCCTCACGATAAACAGGGGAAGTTGGCTCAGGTCTGAACCCTGACTCTGCCACACTCTCCCTGAGCCCCCCCAAATACATTTTTGGTGGTGACTTTCGGGCTTCCTTGCCAACCGTGTTCCCTCGTATCGTCGGCTCCTCTCTCCGGCTGCCTCTGCTCTCCTAAGTGCCTCCACCTGTTCCCATGGGAGGCGATCTCTTCCAGCCAGTATCTCCTCCCAAGTGTAACAACCCTTGCCATCCAAAACGTCTTCCCATGTCCATTCCTCCTTTCGCTGCTTCTGCTGTCGCTGCCCGTTGACACACCGCTTGGTCCGGGTGTGGTGGGTGATTCTGTAACGACGTTCGTCTGTTGAAAGAGGATCGGACCAAAATGTGGCGTGGTGGTTACTCATGTTCTTTAATGAAAAATGAACGATACATGAAATAACTTAATATACAAAACAACAAACGAAACGAGAAAACCTATACAGCCTATCTTGTGACAACAAACACAGAGACAGGAACAATCACCCACAAACACACAGTGAAACCCAGGCTACCTAAATATGGTTCCCAATCAGAGACAACGAGAATCACCTGACTCTGATTGAGAACCGCCTAAACCCCAATACAAAAACATACCAAAATAGACCCATGTCACACCCTGGCCTGACCAAAATAAATAAAGAAAACACAAAATACTAAGACCAAGGCATAGAGAGTGTCTTTTATAACACAGCATAGAGAGTGTCTTTTATCACACAGCACAGAGAGTGTATTTTATCACACAGTATAGTGTCTTTTATAACACAGCATAGAGAGTGTCTTTTATAACACAGCATAGAGAGTGTCTTTTATCACACAGCACAGAGAGTGTCTTTTATCACACAACATAGAGAGTGTCTTTTATCACACAGCATAGAGAGTGTCTTTTATCACACAGCATAGAGAGTGTCTTTTATCACACAGCATAGAGAGTGTCTTTTATCACACAGCATAGAGAGTGTCTTTTATCATGTCGATCATGGACATTTTGATGGTAGATTTTCTCAAATTGAAATGTGAAACAAATGACTAAAACACATGCAAAAATAATAATTTTTAAAAACCCAGTCTAATCATTCTCACCCTCATAGTAATATCTTAAGCGCAACTAAAATGTACATATATTTATTCACATACATACATTCTTAATATATACTTTATAATAACTTTCAATAATATGACATTATATATGACTATTTAGACTTTCCAGTCAAGGCACAGCTTCAGTGGGAGATTCAGAAACAGATGGACACCCTGTGCAAGACGTTAGCGGATGATATTGACACCATCTTGGGCCCATATTGCCAGTGAGTCCATGGTCAGAGGGCTAACAGATGTGATATGTAGTTGTTTTACCTACTTTACTTGAATGCACCGACTTTACATCGCTCTGACTAGCATCTGCTAAAACAAATGTGTAAAACAAATAAGTAAAATGTAAGTGTAACAGGGTGACAGGGTAACAGGGTAACAGGGTAACAGGGTAACAGGGTAACAGGGTAGCAGGGTATCAGGGTAACAGGGTAGCAGGGTAACAGGGTAACAGGGTAGCAGGGTAACAGGGTAACAGGGTAGCAGGGTGACAGGGTAGCAGGGTAACATGGTAGCAGGGTAACAGGGTAACAGGGTAGCAGGCTAGCAGGGTAGCAGGGTAACAGGGTGACAGGGTAGCAGGGTAGCAGGGTAACAGGGTAACAGGCTAGCAGGGTAACAGGGTAACAGGGTAGCAGGGTAACAGGGTAACAGGGTAGCAGGGTAGCAGGGTAACAGGGTAACATGTTAACAGGGTAACAGTGTAACAGGGTAACAGGGTAACATGGTAACAGGGTAACAGGGTAACAGGGTAGCAGGGTAACAGGGTAACAGGGTAGCAGGGTAACATGGTAACAGGGTAACATGGTAACAGGGTAGCAGGGTAACATGGTAACAGGGTAACAGGGTAACAGGGTAACAGGGTAACAGGGTAACAGGGTAGCAGGGTATCAGGTTAACAGGGTAACAGGGTAACAGGGTAGCAGGGTAGCAGGGTAACAGGGTAACATGGTAACAGGGTAACAGGGTAGCCTGGTAGCGGAGTAACGGAGTAACAGAGTAACAGAGTAACAGAGTAACAGAGTAACAGGGTAACAGGGTAACAGAGTAACAGGGTAACAATGTAACAGGATATTAATAAACTCAGGAGACTATTAAAGCAGTTATTGTACCATTAATGTATGAGGGTTAATGTGGAAAGATTGGACTTGTTTTCTTTAGTTCACTCGTGATTGTACTTCAACATAATGAATGTTGAACTCAGCAGTCCGCCACCATCACATTCATTTTAGTATACAACCAATTAATAAAGAATACCAGGAACTAACTTTTTTATGATTGAATATTATTAAAGTTGCTTCCCAGTAACACACCACACCACATTTAAAACCCACTAACTAAATAACACTACATCTATATTCTGTCTACGACTACAGTATATGGAACAATTATCTAGTTTTTTTTCTAAAGAACAGATCTCAGTCCACTTTAAAGTGAACTCTGGGTAAAAAGAAAACGTTGAAAGGAACACAGTTCTCTTTGTTTTCACACGGCCTTTGCCTTTGAATGAGGACTCAACTCCATTTTTTTTTTAGGCCCCGAGTCCTATTTGCTATGTTTGGAAAAAGGGAATCAAGATCTTTTCCCAACATTCACTCAGTGCACTCTTGGTAAAAGTACATTTCACTTGTGCCCTCCCTCCCCGGCCTATAGGTCATCAGGCTGCTCGTTACGCGCACCTGCACGTCATCAGACTCACCTGACTCCATCACTTCCCTGATTACCTTCCCTATATATGTCTCTCCTCTGGTTCCTTCCCTATATATGTCTCTCTGGTTCCTTCCCTATATATGTCTCTCTCTGGTTCCTTCCTATATATGTCTCTCTCTCTGGTTCCTTCCCTATATATGTCTCTCTCTCTGGTTCCTTCCCTATATATGTCTCTCTGGTTCCTTCCCTATATATGTCTCTCTGGTTCCTTCCCTATATATGTCTCTCCTCTGGTTCCTTCCTATATATGTCTCTCTGGTTCCTTCCCTATATATGTCTCTCTGGTTCCTTCCCTATATATGTTTCTCCTCTGGTTCCTTCCCCTATATATGTCTCTCTGGTTCCTTCCCTATATATGTCTCTCTGGTTCCTTCCCTATATATGTCTCTCTGGTTCCTTCCCTATATATGTCACTCCCATTGGTTCCTTCCCTATATATGTCACTCCCATTGGTTCCTTCCCTATATATGTCACTCCCTCTGGTTCCTTCCCTATATATGCCACTTCCTTTGTTATATAACAGTAGTCTAGTGTGAGGGGTTATAACAACAGTCTAGTGTGAGAGGTTATGACAGTA
>NW_026290637.1:0-842 GCF_023373465.1 Oncorhynchus keta
CACGGTTCATGATGTTGTGTTAAAGGAGAATGTGATTCCACACGGTTCATGATGTTGTGTTAAAGGAGCAGAATGTGATTCCACATGGTTCATGATGTTGTGTTAAAGGAGGAGAATGTGATTCCACACGGTTCATGATGTTGTGTTAAAGGAGGAGAATGTGATTCCACATGGTTCATGATGTTGTGTTAAAGGAGCAGAATGTGATTCCACACGGTTCATGATGTTGTGTTAAAGGAGAATGTGATTCCACACGGTTCATGATGTTGTGTTAAAGGAGGAGAATGTGATTCCACACGGTTCATGATGTTGTGTTAAAGGAGAATGTGATTCCACACGGTTCATGATGTTGTGTTAAAGGAGAATGTGATTCCACACGGTTCATGATAAAGGAGGAGAATTGATTCCACATGTTAAAGTGTTAAAGGAGAATGTGATTCCCACACGGTTCATGATGTTGTGTTAAAAGGAGAATGTGATTCCACACGGTTCATGATATTTGTGATTAAGTTAAAGGAAATGTGATTCCACGCGGTTCATGATGTTGTGTTAAAGGAGAATGTGATTCCACATGGTTCATGATGTTGTGTTAAAGGAGAATGTGATTCCACACGGTTCATGATGTTGTGTTAAAGGAGCAGAATGTGATTCCACACGGTTCATGATGTTGTGTTAAAGGAGCAGAATGTGATTCCACATGGTTCATGATGTTGTGTTAAAGGAGGAGAATGTGATTCCACACGGTTCATGATGTTGTGTTAAAGGAGGAGAATGTGATTCCACACGGTTCATGATGTTGTGTTAAAGGAGAATGTGATTCCACACGGTTCATGATGTTGTGT
>NW_026290638.1:0-1082 GCF_023373465.1 Oncorhynchus keta
TGGCCCAATGCTCTACCTGCTAGGCTACAGCACTCCACGAGCTGTCCCCAACCTTCGGTTACTGGCCCAATGCTCTACCTTGCCAGGGCTACAGCACCCACAAGCTGTCCCCAACCTCTGGTTACTGGCCCAATGCTCTACCTGCTAGGCTACAGCACTCAACCAGCTGTCTCCAACCTTGGTTACTGGGCCCAATGCTCTACCTGCTAGGCTACAGCACTCCACAAGCTGTCCCCTAACCTTGGCTATTGGCCCAATGCTCTACCTGCTAGGCTGCGCACTCCACGAGCTGTCTCCTAGTGGCCCACTTTCTACCTACAGCTACAAGGCTACAGCACTCCACGCACTCCACAAGCTGTCCCCAACCTTTTGGTTACTGGCCCAATGCTCTACCTGCTAGGCTACAGCACTCTACAAGCTGTCCCCAACCTTTTGGTTACTGGCCCAATGCTCTACTTGCTAGGCTACAGCACTCCACGAGCTGCTTTGTCCCCAACCTGCAGGCTTTGGTTACTGGCCCAATGCTCTACCTGCTAGGCTACAGCACTGCAAGCTACCTTTGGTTACTGGCCCAATGCTCTACCTGCTAGGCTACAGCACTCCAGCTGTCCCTAAGCTGGTCTCTACCCAGGCTACAGCACTCCACAACAACCTTTTGTTAGCTGTTTGGTTACTGGCCCAATGCTCTACCTGCTAGGCTACAGCACTCCACGAGCTGTCCCCAACCTTTTGGTTACTGGCCTAATGTTTCTACCTGCTAGGCTACAGCACTCCACAAGCTGTCCCCAACCTTTGGTTACTGGCCCAATGCTAGGCTACCTAGCTGTCCAACCTTTGGCTACAGCACTCAACCAGCTGTCTCCAACCTTTTGGTTACTGGCCCAATGCTCTACCTGCTAGGCTACAGCACTCCACGAGCTGTCCCCAACCTTTTGGTTACTGGCCCAATGCTCTACCTGCTAGGCTACAGCACTCCACGAGCTGTCCCCAACCTTTGGTTACTGGCCCAATGCTTCACCGCTAGGGCTACAGCACTCCACGAGCTGTCCCCAACCTTTTGGTTACTGGCCCAATGCTCTACC
>NW_026290639.1:0-676 GCF_023373465.1 Oncorhynchus keta
GTGTGTGTGTGTGTGTGTGTGTGTGTGTGTGTGTGTGTGTGTGTGTGTGTGTGTGTGTGTGTGTGTGTGTGTGTGTGTGTGTGTGTGTGTGTGTGTGTGTGTGTGTGTGTGTGTGTGTGTGTGTGTTGTATTAGTTTTGAATAATTTAATTGTAAACAAAAGCAACCAGAGCAAATTTATACAGTATTTTTTGCTCATCTTCATCAAGGGTGCCAATAATGTTTGAGCTGGCAGTACCTACTTCATCAACAGTGTGTTCCATCGGGTTTCCTTCAGAATTGTATTTTTTTAAACAAGTAATGCCTTTTTTCTCTGGCAGAAATGAATAATGTCTAGAATTGTCAACATATTTCTGTCTCTCAAAATCCTCCGATTGCTCAGGGAGCCGGTCCAGCCTACATTACACGGTGCCTCCTCATTGTGGCTCCCGAGTGACGCAGCGGCCTAAGGCACTGCATCTCAGTGCTAGAAGCATCACTACAGACCCTGGTTTGGTCCTGGGCTGTATCACAACCGGCCACGATCGGGAGTTCCATAGGGCGGCGCACAATTGTCCCAGTGTCATCGGGGTTTGGGGAAGGTTTGTCCGGGGTAGGCCGTCATTGTAAAATAAGAATTTGTCCTAAACACAAAAATATTTTTGCGATAACCATGTTGACGGCAGAGTGAAAGAAAT
>NW_026290640.1:0-14836 GCF_023373465.1 Oncorhynchus keta
ATCAGTAATGGGTCACTAGACACCATGCCAACAGGAAGCAGTGTAGCTGGCTTGGCTGAGGGATGTGAGGGAGAGAATGAAGGAGACAGAGCCTGCAGTGTCAGAGTCCTCAGCAGGGTCGTCAACAAACCAATGTTCTGGTTTTCAGGGGAAATGAGAGAGAGAGTCTGTAACGTGACTTCCGCTTTTGGACGTTAACAAGTTGACACTCCATCTCCTCCTCCACATTTACTCCCCAGCAGTGTTGTTTCTTCTCTTCCAGACCAGAATGTGCTCTAGTTTAAGGTATTTTACACCTGCTACGTTCGGTTAGTGGCAGAGTGGGCAAAGACAAATGCTGCTGATTGTATTGATTGTAGTCCAGTCTGCACTGTCACTTGTAACTGACTGACTGTATTGGTTTAGATATGAGTGATCTGTGACTGTGGTGCTGACCGACTGTATTGGTTTAGATGAGTGATCTGTGACTGTGGTGCTGACCGACTGTATTGGTTTAGATATGAGTGATCTGTGACTGTGGTGCTGACCGACTGTATTGGTTTAGATATGAGTGATCGATCACTGTGGCGCTGACCGACTGTATTGGTTTAGATATGAGTGATCTGTGACTGTGGTGCTGACCGACTGTATTGGTTTAGATATGAGTGATCTGTGACTGTGGTGCTGACCGACTGTATTGGTTTGATCGATCACTGTGGTGCTGAAATCTGACTGGTTGACCCTAGAACACTGTATTGGTTTGAATATGGTGATCGATCACTGTGGCGCTGACCCTGTATTGGTTTAGATGAGTGATCTGTGACTGTGGTGCTGACCGAAATGCTGGGAAACTTACCCTAGAACAACCCTGTATGTAGAAGCAGTATGGGAAATCTTATCCTAGAACAACCCTGTATGTAGAAGTGCAGTATGGGAAATCTTACCCTAGAACAACCCTGTGTAGAAGTGCAGTATGGGAAATCTTACCCTAGAACAACCCTGTATGTAGGGTGCAGTATGGGAAATCTTATCCTAGAACAACCCTGTATGTAGAAGTGCAGTATGGGAAACCTTATCCTAGAACAACCCTGTATGTAGGTGCAGTATGGGAAATCTTACCTAGAACAACCCTGTATGTAGAAGTGCAGTATGGGAAATCTTACTCCTAGAACAACCCTGTGTGAGAAGTGCACGGTATGGGAAATATTATCCTAGAACAACCCTGTATGTAGAAGTGCAGTATGGGAAATCTTACCCTAGAACAACCCTGTATGTAGAAGTGCAGTATGGGAAATCTTACCCTAGAACAACCCTGTATGTAGAAGTGCAGTATGGGAAATCTTACCCTAGAACAACCCTGTGTGTAGAAGTGCAGTATGGGAAATCTTACCCTAGAACAACCCTGTGTGTAGAAGTGCAGTATGGGAAACCTTGCCCTAGAACAACCCTGTATGTAGAAGTGCAGTATGGGAAATCTTGCCTAGAACAACCCTGTATGTAGAAGTGCAGTATGGGAAATCTTGCCTAGAACAACCCTGTATGTAGAGTGCAGTATGGGAAATCTTGCCCTAGAACACACCCTGTATGTGAGAAGTGCAGTAGAGACAGGAAACCTTACCCTAGAACACACCCTGTATGTGAGAAGTGCAGTATGCCCCTCTTCACAATCTTACCTAGAACAACCCTGTATGTGAGAAGTGCAACTCCTTGTGTCATGTGGAACAGTGACTCCTCTGTTCTGACTGTCTCAGTGAGACAAAGGGACAGAGATGTCCTCCTGACTCTGTCTTGAGACAAAGGGACACTCTCACTCCTCTGTTCTGACTCTCTGTCTCAGTGAGACAAAGGGACAGAGATACCCCCTCTTCACTCCTCTGTTCTGACTCTCTGTCTCAGTGAGACAAAGGGACAGAGATGCCCCCTCTTCACTCCTCTGTTCTGACTCTCTGTCTCAGTGAGACAAAGGGACAGAGATGCCCCTCTTCACTCCTCTGTTCTGACTCTCTGTCTCAGTGAGACAAAGGACAGAGATGCCCCCTCTTCACTCCTCTGTTCTGACTCTCTGTCTCCCAGTGAGACAAAGGGACAGAGATGCCCCCTCTTCACTCCTCTGTTCAGAGATGACTCTCTGTCTCAGTGAGACAAAGGGACAGAGATGCCCCTCTTCACTCCTCTGTTCTGACACTCTGTCTCAGTGAGACAAAGGGACAGAGATGCCCCTCTTCACTCCTCTGTTCTGACTCTCTGTCTCAGTGAGACAAAGGGACAGAGATGCCCCTCTTCACTCTTCACTCTCTGACACTCTGTCTCAGTGAGACAAAGGGACAGAGATGCCTCTTCACTCCTCTGTTCACTCTGTCTGAGACAAAGGGACAGAGATGCCCTCTTCACTCCTCTGTTTGACACTCTGTCTCAGTGAGACAAAGGGACAGAGATACCAGACAACCAGTTCTCTGTGCTCCCCAACGAGCCAAGCTCCCCTGCCTTGGCCAGCGGGTGTCCCATGATCGTTGGGTTGCTACAGCTGCCCACGCTGCAGAGCCGTCTGACCAAATCACTGTTTTAGTAGTTCGTCATACTTTCAAGACTTACTACTATCAATCGTAGAGCTTCCTCACAAACGCTACCCCTCTCCGTCTCGTTTCCTCGCTGCGTTGTTTAGGCTACATTCCTCTCTCATGCCTTCTGTGTGTGGTGCTGGGAAGAATAGGTGCAATGGTGCAATGGCCATTGTAGTGAATTACCACTTTTCTGCATTTAAACATAAATATGGGTTGTATTTACAATGGTGTTTGTTCTTCACTGGTTGCCCTTTTGTTGTGGCAACAGGTCACAAATCTTGCTGCTGTGATTCCACACTGTGGTATTTCACCCAATAGAGAGTTCATGGGAGTTTATCAAAATTGGATTTGTTTTCAGATTCTTTGTGGATCTGTGTAATCTGAGGGAAATATGTATCTCTAATATGGTCATACATTGGGCAGGAGGTTAGGAAGTGCAGCTGAGTTTCCACCTCATTTTGTGGGCAGTGAGCACATAGCCTGTCTTCTCTTGAGAGCCATGTCTACCCAAGGCGGCCTTTCTCAATAGCAAGGCTATGCTCACTGAGTCTGTACATAGTCAAAGCTTTCCTTAATTTTGGGTCAGTCACAGTGGTCAGGTATTCTGCCGCTGTGTACTCTCTGTTTAGGGCCAAATAGGATTCTAGTTTGCTCTGTTTTTTTGTTAATTCTTTCCAATGTGTCAAGTAATTATCTTTTTGTTTTCTCATGATTTGGTTGGGTCTAATTGTGTTGCTGTCCTGGGGCTCTGTGGGGACTGTTTGTGTTTGTGAACAGAGCCCCAGGACCAGCTTGCTTAGGGGACTCTTCTCCAGGTTCATCTCTCTGTAGGTGATGGCTTTGTTATGGAAGGTTTGGGAATCGCTTCCTTTTAGGTGGTTGTAGAATTTAATGGCTCTTTTTTGGATTGTGATAATTAGCGGGTATCAGACTAATTCTGCTCTGCATTATTTGGTGTTTTACGTTGTACACGGAGGATATTTTAGCAGAATTCTGCATGCAGTTTTGGTGTTTGTCTCATTTTGTGAAGTCTTGGTTGGTGAGCGGACCCCAGACCTCACAACCATAAAGGGCAATGGGCTCTATGACTGATTCAAGTGTTTTTAGTCAGATCCTAATTGGTGTGTTGAAATGTATGTTCCTTTTGATGACATAGAAGGCCCTTCTTGCCTTGTCTCTCAGCTCGCTCACAACTTTCTGGAACTTACCTGTGATGCTGATATTTAGGCCAAGGTATGTATCGTTTTTTTCGTGTGTTCTAGGGCAACGGTGTCTAGATGGAATTTGTATTTGTGGTCCTCTCTCTCTCTCTCTCTCCTCTCTCTCTCTCCTCTGTCTCTCTGTCCTCTCTGTCTGTCTCTCTCTGTCTCTCCTCTCTGTCTCTGTCTCTCTCTGTTCTGTCTGTCTCGCTTCTGTCTCTCTTCTCTCTCTCTCTCTCTCTCTCTCTCTCTCTCTCTCTCTCTCTCTCTCTGTCTCTCTCTCTGTTTCTCTGTCTCTCTCTCTGTCTCTCTATCTCTGTCTCTCTCTCTGTCTCTATCTCTGTCTCTCTCTCTGTCTCCTCTCTCTCTGTCTCTCTCTGTCTCTCTGTCTGTCTCTCTCTGTCTCTCTCTCTGTCTTCTCTCTGTCTCTCTCTGTCCCTCTCTGTCTTCTCTCTGTCTCTCTCTGCCTCTCTCTCTGTCTCTCTCTCTCTGTCTCTCTTCTCTGCTCTCTCTCTGTCTCTTCTCTGCCTCTCTGTCTCTCTGTCTGCTCTCTCTGTCTCTCTGTCTGCCTTCTGTCTCTCTCTGTCTCTTCTGTCTCTTCTGTCTCTCTCTCTCTCTGCCTTCTCTCTGTCTCTCTCTATCTCTGTCTCTGTTCTCTCTGCCTGTCCCTCTCTGTCTCTCTCTCTCTCTCTCTTCTCTCTGTCCTCTCTCTCTCTCTGTCTCCTCTCTCTGTCTGTCTGTCTGTCTGTCTGTCTGTCTGTCTGTCTGTCTGTCTGTCTGTCTGTCCTCGTCCCTCTGTCTGTCTGTCTGTCTCTTCCTCTCTCTCTTCTCTGTCTCTCTCTCCCTCTCTGTCTCTCTCTCAATCTCAATTCAAGGGGCTTTATTGGCATGGGGAACATGTGTTAACATTGCCAAAGCAAGTTGAGATAGATAATATACAAAAGTGAAATAAACAATAAAATTAACAGTAAACATTACACATACAGAAGTTTCAAACAATAAAGACATTACAAATGTCATATTATATATACAGTGTTTCAACAATGTAATAAATGGTCTTTATCTCTTTCTCCTTCAGTCTACCTGTCGTCCCTTCAGAATGTACAGTTCCTCTTCATTACTGATCTATACTACAGTCCCTTCATCTCTCTACTGAGATACAATACTGTATCAGCCCACCTGATTAACTAGATAACTAGTCCCTCTTTCTGACCAGTAGAGAGGTTTGGAGGTTGGACCATGCAGGACACTCTCTCAATTCAATTCAATTCAATTCAAGGGCTTTATTGGCATGGGAAACATGTGTTAACATTGCCAAAGCAAGTGAGGTAGACAACATACAAAGTGAATATATAAAGTGAAAAACAACAAAAATTAACAGTAAACGTTACACATACAACAGTTTCAAACAGTAAAGACATTACAAATGTCATGATATATATATATATATATACACAATGTACAAATAATTAAAGGACACAAGATAAAAATAAATAAGCATAAATATGGGTTGTATTTACAATGGTGTTTGTTCTTCACTGGTTGCCCTTTCTCGTGGCAACAGGTCTCTCTCTCTCTAAAACAGAAGGACTGAGTGGAGGAAGATACACTCTTAACACTATGACTGTCATGAATTATAGAACGGAACCCATCAGAGGAAATGAGAGGAGAGGAGGGGAGGAAGGAGAGAGGAGGAGAGGAGGGAGAGAGGAGGGGAGGAGATGAGAGAGGAGGGGAGGGAAGGGAGAGGAGGGGAGGAAGGAGAGAGAGAGGAAAGGAGGGAGAGGAGGGGAGGAGAGGAGGGAGAGGAGAGGAGAGGAGAGGAGGGAGAGGAGAGGAGAGAGAGAGGAGAGGAGGGAGAGGAGGGGAGAGAGAGGAGAGGGAGGAAGGATGACTGTCATGAATTATAGAACGGAACCCATCAGAGGAAATGAGAGGAGAGGAGGGGAGGAAGGAGAGAGGAGGGGAGGAAGGAGAGAGGAGGGGGGAAGATACGCTCTAACACTATGACTGTCATGAATTATAGAACGGAACCCATCAGAGGAAATGAGGAGAGGAGGGAGGAAGGAGAGAGGAGGGGAGGGAATCAGTTGAGAAATGAGAGGAAAGGAGGAAATTTTTAGAGGAGGGGAGGAGAGAGGAGGAGAGGAGAGGAGAGGAGAGGAGAGGAGGGGAGGAAGGAGAGAGAGAGAGGGAGAGAGGAATTTAGACAGGGATTTAGGAAGATTAGAGGATTGAGGAGGAGGAGGATTTATTTTTATTTATTAGGGGAGGATTTATACGCATCTTAACACTATGACTGTCATGAATTATAGAACGGAACCCATCAGAGGAAATGAGTGGAGAGGAGGAGAGAAGGAGAGAGAGGAGGGGAGGAGGGAGAGAGGAGGGGAGGAAGGAGAGAGGAGGGGAGGAAGGAGAGAGGAGGGGAGGAAGGAGAGAGGAGGGGAGGAAGGAGAGAGGGAGGGGAGGAAGGAGAGAGGAGGGGGAGGGAGAGGAGGAGAGGAGGAGGGGAGAGAAGGAGAGGAGGAGATTTAGGACGGAGAGAGGAGGAGAGGAGAGGAGGAGAGGAGGGAGAGAGGAGGGGGAGGAGGGAGGAGAGAGGAGGGAGGAAGGAGAGAGGAGGGGAGGAAGGAGAGAGAGGGGAGAGAGGAGGGAGAGGACGGGAGAGGAGGAGGGAGAGAGGAGGGGAGGACGGGAGAGAGAGGAGGGGAGGGGAGAGAGGAGGAGAGAGGAGGGGAGGAAGGAGAGAGGAGAGGAGGAAGATACGCTCTAACACTATGACTGTCATGAATTATAGAACGGAACCCATCAGAGGAAATGAGTGGAGAGGAGGGGAGGAAGGAGAGAGGAGGGGGAGGAGGGAGAGAGGAGGGGAGGAAGGAGAGAGGAGGGGAGGAAGGAGAGAGGAGGGGAGGAAGGAGAGAGGAGGAGAGGAGGGAGAGGAGGAGGGAGAGAGGAGGAGAGGAGGAGAGGAGGGAGAGGAGAGGACAGGAGGAGAGGAGAGGAGAGAGGAGGAGAGGAGGGAGAGGAGAGGAGAGAGGAGGGGAGGAAGGAGAGAGGAGGGCGATGAGAGGAAAGGAGTGGAGTGGAGGAAGATACGCTCTTAACACTATGACTGTCATGAATTATAGAACGGAACCCATCAGAGGAAATGAGTGGAGAGGAGGGGAGGAAGGAGAGAGGAGGGGAGGAGGGAGAGAGGAGGGGAGAGAGGAGGGGAGGAAGGAGAGAGGAGGAGAGAGGAGGAGAGAGGAGGGGAGGAAGATACGCTCTTAACACTATGACTGTCATGAATTATAGAACGGAACCCATCAGAGGAAATGAGTGGAGAGGAGGTGAGGAAGGAGAGAGGAGGGGAGGAAGGAGAGAGGAGGAGAGGAGAGAGGAGGAGAGGAGGAGAGGAGGAGAGGAGAGGAGAGAGGAGGGGAGGAAGGGGAGAGGAGGGGAGGAAGGAGAGAGGAGGGGAGGAAGATACGCTCTTAACACTATGACTGTCATGAATTATAGAACGGAACCCATCAGAGGAAATGAGTGGAGAGGAGGAGAGGAAGGAGAGAGGAGGGGAGGAAGGAGAGAGGAGGGGAGGAAGATACGCTCTTAACACTATGACTGTCATGAATTATAGAACGGAACCCATCAGAGGAAATGAGTGGAGAGGAGGGAGAGGAGAGAGGAGAGAGGAGGTGAGGAGGGAGAGAGGAGGGAGAGGAGAGAGGAGGGGAGGAAGGAGAGAGGAGGGCGATGAGAGGAAAGGAGTGGAGTGGAGGAAGATACGCTCTTAACACTATGACTGTCATGAATTATAGAACGGAACCCATCAGAGGAAATGAGTGGAGAGGAGGGCAGGAAGGAGAGAGGAGGAGAGGAGGGAGAGAGGAGGGAGAAAGGAGAGAGGAGGGAGAGGAGAGGAGAGAGGAGGGGAGGAAGATACGCTCTTAACACTATGACTGTCATGAATTATAGAACGGAACCCATCAGAGGAAATGAGTGGAGAGGAGGGGAGGAAGGAGAGAGGAGGAGAGGAGGGAGAGGGGAGGGGAGGAGATGAGAGAGGAGGGGAGGAAGGAGAGAGGAGGAGAGGAGGGAGAGGAGAGAGGGAGGGCGAGGGGAGGAGAGAGGAGGGAGAGGAGAGGAGAGAGGAGGGGAGGAAGGAGAGAGGAGGGCGATGAGAGGAAAGGAGTGGGAGAGGGAGGGGAGGAGAGGAGAGAGGAGGGGAGGAAGGAGAGGATTTATTTAAGGCAGATTACTTGTTTCCAGGGAGTGGAGAAAGGAGAGGAGGAGAGGGGAGGAAGGGGAGGAATTTTACTACTATTTTTAGGAGAGGAGAGATTTTTACAAAAAGGAAGGAGGGGAGGAAGGAGGATTTATTTGGCGATGAGAGGAAAGGAGTGGAGTGGAGGAAGATACGTTTTAACACTATGACTGTCAGAATTATAGAACGGAAACCCATCAGAGGAAATGAGAGGAGAGGAGGGGAGGAAGGAGAGAGGAGGGGAGGAAGGAGAGAGGAGGGGGAGGAGAGGAGAGAGGAGGGGAGGAAGGAGAGAGGACTGAGATGAGGATTATAGAACGGAACCCATCAGAGGAAGATGAGAGGAGAGGAGGGGAGGAAGGAGAGAGGAGGGAGGAAGGAGAGAGGAGGAGAGGAGGGAGAGAGGAGGGAGAGGAGGGGAGGAAGGACTGAGTGGAGGAAGATACGCTTTAACACTATGACTGTCATGAATTATAGAACGGAACCCATCAGAGGAAATTAGTGGGAGGAGAGGAGGAGAGGGAGGGGAGAGAGGAGGGAGAGGAGAGGAGAGAGGAGGGAGAGGAAGGGAGAGAGGAGGGGAGGATGAGAGAGGAGGGATAGAGGAGGAGAGGAGGGAGAGAGGAGGGGAGGAAGGACAAAGAGGGAGGGCGAATTAATGAAGGAATTTTATTTTGAGGGAGGAAGATACGCTCTTAACACTATGACTGTCATGAATTATAGAACGGAACCCATCAGAGGAAATGAGAGGAGAGGAGGGGAGGAAGGAGAGAGGAGGAGAGGAGGGAGAGAGGAGGGAGAGGAGAGGAGAGAGGAGGGGAGGAAGGAGAGAGGAGGGGAGGAAGGAGAGAGGAGGAGAGGAGGGAGAGAGGAGGGAGAGGAGAGGAGAGAGGAGGGGAGGAAGGAGAGAGGAGGGCGATGAGAGGAAAGGAGTGGAGTGGAGGAAGATACGCTCTTAACACTATGACTGTCATGAATTATAGAACGGAACCCATCAGAGGAAATGAGTGGAGAGGAGGAGAGGAGGGAGAGGAGAGAGGAGAGAGGAGGTGAGGAGGGAGAGAGGAGGGAGAGGAGAGGAGAGAGGAGGGGAGGAAGGAGAGAGGAGGGCGAGGAGAGAGGAGGGGAGGAAGGAGAGGAGAGGAGGAGAGAGGAGGGGAGGAAGATACGCTCTTAACACTATGACTGTCATGAATTATAGAACGGAACCCATCAGAGGAAATGAGTGGAGAGGAGGGGAGGAAGGAGAGAGGAGGGGAGGAAGGAGAGAGGAGGGGAGGAGGAGAGGAGGGAGAGGAGGAGGAGAGAGGAGGGGAGGAAGGAGAGAGGAGGAGAGGAAGGAGAGAGGAGGGAGAGGAGAGGAGAGAGGAGGGGAGGAAGGAGAGAGGAGGGCGATGAGAGGAAAGGAGTGGAGGGGAGGAAGGAGAGAGGAGGAGAGGAAGGAGAGGAAGGAGAGAGGAGGGGAGGAAGGAGAGAGGAGGGGAGGAAGGAGAGAGGAGGGCGATGAGAGGAAAGGAGTGGAGGGGAGGAAGGAGAGAGGAGGAGAGGAAGGAGAGGAAGGAGAGAGGAGGGGAGGAAGGAGAGAGGAGGGGAGGAAGGAGAGAGGAGGGCGATGAGAGGAAAGGAGTGGAGGGGAGGAAGGAGAGAGGAGGGCGAGGAGAGGAAGGGGAGGGGGGGAGGAAGGAGAGAGGAGGGCGAGGAGAGGAAAGGAGTGGAGGGGAGGAAGGAGAGAGGAGGGCGATGAGAGGAAAGGAGGGGAGGAGAGGAGAGGAGAGAGGAGGCGAGGACGGAGAGAGGAGGGGAGGAAGGGGAGAGGAGGGCGATGAGAGGAAAGGAGTGGAGTGGAGGAAGATACGCTCTTAACACTATGACTGTCATGAATTATAGAACGGAACCCATCAGAGGAAATGAGAGGAGAGGAGGGGAGGAAGGAGAGAGGAGGGGAGGAAGGAGAGAGGAGGGGAGGAGAGGAGGGGAGGAAGGAGAGAGGAGGAGAGAGGAGGAGAGGAGGGAGAGAGGAGGGGAGGAAGGAGAGAGGAGGGCGATGAGAGGAAAGGAGTGGACAGGAGGGGAGGAAGGAGAGAGGAGGGCGATGAGAGGAAAGGAGTGGACAGGAGGAGAGGAGAGGAGAGAGGAGGAGAGGAGGGAGAGGAGAGAGGAGGCGAGGACGGAGAGAGGAGGGGAGGAAGGAGAGAGGAGGAGAGGAGGGAGAGGGGAGGAGAGAGGAGGCGAGGACGGAGAGAGGAGGGGAGGAAGGAGAGAGGAGGGCGATGAGAGGAAAGGAGTGGACAGGAGGAGAGGAGAGGAGAGAGGAGGAGAGGAGGGAGAGGAGAGAGGAGGCGAGGACGGAGAGAGGAGGGGAGGAAGGAGAGAGGAGGGTGATGAGAGGAAAGGAGTGGACTGGAGGGGAGGAAGGAGAGAGGAGGGCGATGAGAGGAAAGGAGTGGACAGGAGGAGAGGAGAGGAGAGAGGAGGGGAGGAAGGGGAGAGAGAGGAGGGCGAGGAGAGGAAAGGAGTGGTGGGGAGGAAGGAGAGAGGAGGGCGATGAGAGGAAAGGAGTGGACAGGAGGGGAGGAAGGAGAGAGGAGGGCGATGAGAGGAAAGGAGTGGACAGGAGGGGAGGAGAGGAGAGAGGAGGGTGATGAGAGGAAAGGAGTGGACAGGAGGGGAGGAGAGGAGAGAGGAGGAGAGGAGGGAGAGGAGAGGAGAGAGGAGGCGAGGACGGAGAGAGGAGGGGAGGAAGGGGTGAGAGAGGAGGGCGAGGAGAGGAAAGGAGTGGAGGGGAGGAAGGAGAGTTGAGGGTGATGAGAGGAAAGGAGTGGACAGGAGGGGAGGAGAGGAGAGAGGAGGAGAGGAAGAGGAAAGGAGTGGACAGGAGGGGAGGAGAGGAGAGGAGAGATGAGATGAGGGTGATGAGAGGAAAGGAGTGGACAGGAGGGGAGGAGAGGAGAGGAAAGGAGAGTTGAGGGTGATGAGAGGAAAGGAGTGGACAGGAGGGGAGGAGAGGAGAGAGGAGGGTGATGAGAGGAAAGGAGGGGAGGAAGGAGAGATGAGAGGAAAGGAGGGAGGAAGGAGAGAGGAGGGTGATGAGAGGAAAGGAGTGGACAGGAGGGGAGGAGAGGAGAGAGGAGGGCGATGAGAGGAAAGGAGGGGAGGAGAGAAGAGATAAGGGCGAAGAGAGGAAAGGAGTGGATAGGAGGGGAGGAGAGAGGAGGAGAGGAAGATGAGCAGCCCCAACCTCACTGCTCCAGCACAACTCTCCACCATGCAGTGGAGACGAGGCTCTGTGATTGGTGCAGGGCCTGGTGGGGGGTAGAGAGGTATTCCACGCCCACGCACAGTAACACAGGGAGGGAGAAGAGGAAAGAGGGGGACAGAAGTGAGAAATGAGCTAGAGAGAGAGAGAGAGAGAGAGAGAGAGAGGGAAAGAGGACAGAAGAGAGAAATGAGAGAGAGAGAGAGGGAGAGAGAGAGAGAGAGGGAGAGAGAGAGAGAGAGAGGGAGAGAGAGAGAGAGAGAGAGAGAGAGAGAGAGAGAGAGAGAGAGAGAGAGAGAGAGAGAGAGAGAGAGAGGAGGACAGAAGAGAGAGAGTGGGAAAGAGGAGGACAGAAGAGAGAAATGAGAGAGTGAGAGTGGGAAGAAGAGGACAGAAGAGAGAAATGAGCTAGAGAAAGAGAGCGATAGAGGAGTGTGCGGTAAACAAGGTGCTGATATTTTAGGGGAAACTGAATGTGAAGTCTTTAATCCTGCTGCAGGGTTTTCTCTTTACTGCATCAACACAGAGAGAATAGAACTAACTAGGACAGCTTCAGCATTTACATAGAGGGGGTTCATTATGATTACACTGTGTCACTATCAAACACACTGAGGGTTCTGGAGTCTTCTTAATGGGTTGATTACACACTGTATCACATGTTCTGAGGGTTCTGGAGTCTTCTTAATGGGTTGATTACACACTGTATCACATGTTCTGAGGGTTCTGGAGTCGTCATAATGGGTTGATTACACACCGTGTCACATGTTCTGAGGGTTCTGGAGTCTTCTTAATGGGTTGATTACACACTGTGTCACATGTTCTGAGGGTTCTGGAGTCTTCTTAATGGGTTGGTTACACACCGTGTCACATGTTCTCAGGGTTCTGGAGTCGTCATAATGGGTTGGTTACACACCGTGTCACATGTTCTCAGGGTTCTGGAGTCGTCATAATGGGTTGGTTACACACTGTGTCACATGTTCTGAGGGTTCTACCAGATCTTCAGTTTCTTGGTAATTTCTCACATGGAATAGCCTTCATTTCTCAGAACAAGAATAGACTGACGAGTTTCTGAAGAAAGTACTTTCTGGCCATTTTGAGCCTGTAATCAAACCCACAAATGCTGATGCTCCAGATACTCAACTAGTCTAAAGATGGCCAGGTTTATTGCTTCTTTAATCAGGACAGCAGTTTTCAGCTGTGCTAACATATTTGCAAAAGGGTTTTCTAATTCTAATTAGCCTTTTAAAATGATCAACTTGGATGAGCTAACACAACGTGCCATTTGAACACAGGAGTGATGGTTGCTGATAATGGGCCTCTGTACACCTATGTAGATATTCCATTAAACATCAGCCGTTTCCACCTACAATAGTAATTTACAACATTAACAATGTCTACACTGTATTTCTGATCAATTTGATGTTATTTTAATGGACAAAATGTTTAATTTTGTTTAAAAAACAAGGACATTTCTAGGTGACCCCAAACTTTTGAACGGTAGTGTACTTGGAGAGCTCTAATTTGTCTGCACCCAATCAGCATCGTTCACACCCTCTTATTAAGCCTTAGCCCCACCCAATCAGCATCGTTCACACCCTCTTATTAAGCCTTAGCCCCACCCATCAGCATCGTTCCCACCCTCTTATTAAGCCTTAGCCCCACCCAATCAGCATCGTTCACACCCTCTTATTAAGCCTTAGCCCCACCCAATCAGCATCGTTCACACCCTCTTATTAAGCCTTAGCTCCACCCATCTCTTTAAGGATTCACAGAGTGAGTAGTGTAGTAAACAACCAAAGATTTCAAGACTAAAAGTTTTTCCTTGGGTGTCTGAGCTGTGTGCTAGTCGTTTAAACAGACAGCTTGGTGCTTTCAACATATCAATACCTCTCACAAATGCATGTAGTGATGAAGTCAATCTCTCCTCCACTTTGAGCCAGGAGAGATTGACATGCATCTTATTGTTTGTTCTCTGTGTACATCCAAGGACCAGCCGTGCTGCCCTGTTTTGAGCGAATTGCAATTTTCCTAAGTCCCTCTTTGTGTCACCTGACCACACGACTGAACAGTAGTTCAGGTGAGACAAAACTAGAGCCTGTAGGACCTGCCTTGTTGATAGTGTTGTTAAGAAGGTAGAAACTAGGGCCTGTAGGACCTGCCTTGTTGATAGTGTTGTTAAGAAGGTAGAAACTAGGGCCTGTAGGACCTGCCTTGTTGATAGTGTTGTTAAGAAGGTATAAACTAGAGCCTGTAGGACCTGCCTTGTTGATAGTGTTGTTAAGAAGGTAGAAACTAGAGCCTGTAGGACCTGCCTTGTTGATAGTGTTGTTAAAAAGGCAGAGGAGCACTTTATTACAGACTTCTGCAGTCATTTTAGTCGCTGCAGTAGCTGACCTGTATAGTGTTGAGTCATCCGCATACATAGACACAATGGCTTTACTCAAAGCCAGTAGCATGTCATTAGTAAAGATTGAAAAAGTAAGGGGCCTAGACAGCTACCCTGGGGAATTCCTGATTCTAACTGGATTTTGTTGGAGAGGCTTCCATTAAAGAACACCCTCTGTGTTCTGTTAGACAGGTAACTCTTTATCCACATTATAGCAGGGGGTGTAAAGCCATAACACCATCTGTGTTTCTGTTAGACAGGTAACTCTTTATCCACATTATAGCAGGGGGTGTAAAGCCATAACACCCTCTGTGTTCTGTTAGACAGGTAACTCTTTATCCACATTATAGCAGGGGGTGTAAAGCCATAACACCCTCTGTGTTCTGTTAGACAGGTAACTCTTTATCCACATTATAGCAGGGGGTGTAAAGCCATAACACCATCTGTGTTCTGTTCGACAGGTAACTCTTTATCCACATTATAGCAGGGGGTGTAAAGCCATAACACATACGTTTTTCCTGCAGCAGACTATGATCGATAATGGGAGAAGCTGCACTGAAGTCTAACAAAACAGCCCCCACAATCTTTTTATCATCAATTTATCTCAGCCAATCATCAGTCATTTGTGTAAGTGATGTGCATGTTGAGTGTCCTTCCCAATAAGCGTGTTGAAAGTCTGTTGTCAATTGTGACCCATTTCAGGAAACTAGGCGTGTGTCGCAAGTTACAACTTCACAGGAGAGCCATTTCATAAAAATATGTTTTAATCAAAATGCGTTTTTGGTCATAAATGCCTTCTGGAACATGTGAACTTGCATGTGCCTTAATAACAACCATGTATGCCGCCTGTAAATACAAATACAATTGATAAATTACGAGCCTTATTGGTTAAGCCACAGAAAAAGGCATCAACCTTCCAACTAGCCGTGATTGGCTGAGATAATGAGTGGGCTGGACATGCCGAGAGAGGATTTCAGATTGGTCTGCCATATGGAGGGCTTCTGTCTATTTGAGCTGGTCAGTCTGTTGGTAATACTGTCGAACGTGGCTTTTTATGAAATGTATCGTGTAGTGGAGCTGCATAATTGTTGCTCTCCACTTTCTGGAGGATCAAGTTTTGAAATCAGTGTAATTAGAGTATGATAGCTAAAGAGATGGAGAAAACACCTGTCTCTGGATTACATCTTCAAACTAAGGGCA
>NW_026290641.1:0-2049 GCF_023373465.1 Oncorhynchus keta
CATAGAGACAGTAGATCTAGCTGGTCTGTCATAATATAATAGAGGCAGTCGATCTAGCTGGTCTGTCATAGTATAATAGAGACAGTAGATCTAGATGGTCTGTCATAGTATAATAGAGACAGTAGATCTAGCTGATCTGTCATAATACAATAGAAACAGTAGATCTAGCTGGTCTGTCAAAATATAATAGAGACAGTAGATCTAGCTGGTCTGTCATAATATAATAGAGACAGTAGATCTAGCTGGTCTGTCATAATATAATAGAGGCAGTCGATCTAGCTGGTCTGTCATAGTATAATAGAGACAGTAGATCTAGCTGGTCTGTCATAATATAATAGAGACAGTCGATCTAGCTGGTCTGTCATAGTATAATAGAGACTGTAGATCTAGCTGGTCTGTCATAATATAATAGAGGCAGTCGATCTAGCTGGTCTGTCATAGTATAATAGAGACTGTAGATCTAGCTGGTCTGTCATAATATAATAGAGGCAGTCGATCTAGCTGGTCTGTCATAGTATAATAGAGACAGTAGATCTAGATGGTCTGTCATAGTATAATAGAGACAGTAGATCTAGCTGGTCTTTCATAATATAATAGCGACAGTAGATCGAGCTGGTCTGTCATAATATTATAGAGACAGTAGATCTAGCTGGTCTGTCATAATACAATAGAAACAGTAGATCTAGCTGGTCTGTCAAAATATAATAGAGACAGTAGATCTAGCTGGTCTGTCATAATATAATAGAGACAGTAGATCTAGCTGGTCTGTCATAATATAATAGAGACTGTAGATCTAGCTGGTCTGTCATAATATAATAGAGACAGTAGATCTAGCTGGTCTTTCATAATATAATAGCGACAGTAGATCGAGCTGGTCTGTCATAATATTATAGAGACAGTAGATCTAGCTGGTCTGTCATATTATAATAGAGACAGTAGATCTAGCTGGTCTGTCATAATACAATAGAGACAGTAGATCTAGCTGGTCTGTCATTATAATAGAGCATAGCAGATCTAGCTGGTCTGTCATAATATAACAGAAGACAGTAGATCTAGCTGGTCTGTCAGTAATATAACAGAGACAGTATATCTAGCTGGTCTGTCAAAATACAATAGAGACAGTAGATCAAGCTGTCTGTCAAAAATATACAGAGACAGTAGTTCTAGCTGGTCTGTCATAATAATATAATAGAGACAGTAGATCTAGCTGGTCTGTCATAATATTATAGAGACAGTAGATCTAGCTGGTCTGTCATTATAATAGAGACAGTAGATCTAGCTGGTCTGTCATAATATAATAGAGACAGTAGATCTAGCTGGTCTGTCATAATATAATAGAGACAGTATATCTAGCTGGTCTGTCAAAATACAATAGAGACAGTAGATCTAGCTGGTCTGTCAAAATATAACAGAGACAGTAGATCTAGCTGGTCTGTCAAAATATACAGAGACAGTAGTTCTAGCTGGTCTGTCATAATATAATAGAGACAGTAGATCTAGCTGGTCTTTCTGCTAATATAACAGAGACAGTAGTTCTAGCTGGTCTGTCATAATATAATGGAGAGACAGTAGATCTAGCTGGTCTGTCATAATATAATAGAGACTGTAGATCTAGCTGGTCTGTCATAATATAGAGAGAGTAGATCTAGTCAATCTTTCATATCATAATAGAGACAGTAGATCTAGCTGGTCTGTCAAAATATGGGCCAGAGACAGTAGATCTAGCTGGTCTGTCATAATATAATAGAGACAGTAGATCTAGCTTGGTCGATAATATAATAGACAGTAGATCTAGCTGGTCTGTCATAATATAATAGAGACAGTAGATCTAGCTGGTCTGTCATAATATAATAGAGACAGTAGATCTAGCTGGTCTGTCATAATATAATAGAGACAGTAGATCCCACAGCTGGTCTGTCATAATATAATAGAGACAGTAGATCTAGCTGGTCTGTCATAATATAATAGAGGCAGTAGATCTAGCTGGTCTGTCATAATATAATAGGAGAGGCCGTCGATCTAGCTGGTCTGTCATAATACAATCGAGAC
>NW_026290642.1:0-6621 GCF_023373465.1 Oncorhynchus keta
CATTATATCCATAGTTGGTTCCCATTATATCCGTGGTTGGTTCCCATTATATCCATAGTTGGTTCCCATTATAAACCGTAGTTGGTTCCCATTATATCCGTAGTTGGTTCCCATTATATCCGTAGTTGGTTCCCATTATATCCGTGGTTGGTTCCCATTATATCCGTAGTTGGTTCCCATTATAACCGTGTTGGTTCCCTTAAACCGTAGTTGGTTCCCATTATATCCGTAGTTGGTTCCCATTATATCCGTAGTTGGTTCCCATTATATCCGTGGTTGGTTCCCATTATATCCGTAGTTGGTTCCCATTATATCAGTGGTTGGTTCCCATTATATCCGTAGTTGGTTCCCATTATATCCGTGGTTGGTTCCCATTATATCCGTAGTTGGTTCCCATTATAAACCGTAGTTGGTTCCCATTATAAACCGTAGTTGGTTCCCATTATATCTGTGGTTGGTTCCCATTATATCCGTGGTTGGTTCCCATTATATCCGTGGTTGGTTCCCATTATATCCGTAGTTGGTTCCCATTATATCCGTGGTTGGTTCCCATTATATCCGTAGTTGGTTCCCATTATATCCGTGGTTGGTTCCCATTATATCCGTAGTTGGTTCCCATTATATCCGTAGTTGGTTCCCATTATATCCGTAGTTGGTTCCCATTATATCCGTGGTTGGTTCCCATTATATCCGTAGTTGGTTCCCATTATATCCGTGGTTGGTTCCCATTATATCCGTGGTTGGTTCCCATTATATCCGTGGTTGGTTCCCATTATATCCGTAGTTGGTTCCCATTATATCCGTAGTTGGTTCCCATTATATCCGTGGTTGGTTCCCATTATATCCGTAGTTGGTTCCCATTATAATCCGTAGTTGGTTCCCATTATATCCGTGGTTGGTTCCCATTATATCCGTGGTTGGTTCCCATTATATCCGTGGTTGGTTCCCATTATATCCGTGGTTGGTTCCCATTATATCCGTGGTTGGTTCCCATTATATCCGTAGTTGGTTCCCATTATATCCGTGGTTGGTTCCCATTATATCCGTGGTTGGTTCCCATTATATCCGTGGTTGGTTCCCATTATATACCGTAGTTGGTTCCCATTATATACCGTAGTTGGTTCCCATTATATCCGTAGTTGGTTCCCATTATATCCATAGTTGGTTCCCATTATAACCGTGGTTGGTTCCCATTATAAACCGTAGTTGGTTCCCATTATATCCGTGGTTGGTTCCCATTATATCCGTGGTTGGTTCCCATTATAAACCGTAGTTGGTTCCCATTAAATCCGTGGTTGGTTCCCATTATATCCGTGGTTGGTTCCCATTATAAACCGTAGTTGGTTCCCATTATATCCGTAGTTGGTTCCCATTATATCCGTAGTTGGTTCCCATTATATCCGTAGTTGGTTCCCATTATATCCGTAGTTGGTTCCCATTATAAACCGTGAGTTGGTTCCCATTATATCCGTGGTTGGTTCCCATTATATCCATAGTTGGTTCCCATTATATCCGTGGTTGGTTCCCATTATATCCGTAGTTGGTTCCCATTATATCCGTGGTTGGTTCCCATTATATCCGTGGTTGGTTCCCATTATATCCGTGGTTGGTTCCCATTATATCCGTGGTTGGTTCCCATTATATCCATAGTTGGTTCCCATTATATCCGTGGTTGGTTCCCATTATATCCGTAGTTGGTTCCCATTATAAACCGTAGTTGGTTCCCATTATATCCGTGGTTGGTTCCCATTATATCCGTGGTTGGTTCCCATTATATCCGTGGTTGGTTCCCATTATATCCGTGGTTGGTTCCCATTATATCCGTAGTTGGTTCCCATTATATCCATAGTTGGTTCCCATTATATCCGTGGTTGGTTCCCATTATATCCATAGTTGGTTCCCATTATATCCGTGGTTGGTTCCCATTATATCCATAGTTGGTTCCCATTATAAACCGTAGTTGGTTCCCATTATATCCGTAGTTGGTTCCCATTATATACATAGTTGGTTCCCATTATATCCGTGGTTGGTTCCCATTATATCCGTAGTTGGTTCCCATTATATCCGTGGTTGGTTCCCATTATATCCGTAGTTGGTTCCCATTATAACCGTAGTTGGTTCCCATTATATCCGTAGTTGGTTCCCATTATATCCGTAGTTGGTTCCCATTATATCCGTGGTTGGTTCCCATTATATCCGTAGTTGGTTCCCATTATATCCGTGGTTGGTTCCCATTATATCCGTAGTTGGTTCCCATTATATCCGTGGTTGGTTCCCATTATATCCATAGTTGGTTCCCATTATATCCGTAGTTGGTTCCCATTATAAACCGTAGTTGGTTCCCATTATATCCGTAGTTGGTTCCCATTATATCCGTGGTTGGTTCCCATTATATCCGTAGTTGGTTCCCATTATATCCGTGGTTGGTTCCCATTATATCCGTAGTTGGTTCCCATTATATCCGTAGTTGGTTCCCATTATATCCGTGGTTGGTTCCCATTATAAACCGTAGTTGGTTCCCATTATATCCGTGGTTGGTTCCCATTATATCCATAGTTGGTTCCCATTATATCCGTGGTTGGTTCCCATTATATCCATAGTTGGTTCCCATTATATACCGTAGTTGGTTCCCATTATATCCGTGGTTGGTTCCCATTATATCCGTGGTTGGTTCCCATTATATCCGTGGTTGGTTCCCATTATATCCGTGGTTGGTTCCCATTATAATCCGTAGTTGGTTCCCATTATATCCGTAGTTGGTTCCCATTATATCCGTGGTTGGTTCCCATTATATCCGTGGTTGGTTCCCATTATATCCGTAGTTGGTTCCCATTATAAACCGTAGTTGGTTCCCATTATATCCGTAGTTGGTTCCCATTATATCCGTAGTTGGTTCCCATTATATCCGTAGTTGGTTCCCATTATATCCGTAGTTGGTTCCCATTATAACCGTAGTTGGTTCCCATTATAACCGTGGTTGGTTCCCATTATATCCGTAGTTGGTTCCCATTATAAACCGTAGTTGGTTCCCATTATATCCGTAGTTGGTTCCCATTATATCCGTGGTTGGTTCCCATTATATCCATAGTTGGTTCCCATTATATCCGTGGTTGGTTCCCATTATATCCGTGGTTGGTTCCCATTATATCCGTGGTTGGTTCCCATTATATCCGTGGTTGGTTCCCATTATAAACCATAGTTGGTTCCCATTATAAACCGTAGTTGGTTCCCATTATATCCGTGGTTGGTTCCCATTATATCCGTAGTTGGTTCCCATTATAATCCATAGTTGGTTCCCATTATAAACCGTGGTTGGTTCCCATTATATCCGTAGTTGGTTCCCATTATATCCGTAGTTGGTTCCCATTATATCCGTAGTTGGTTCCCATTATAATCCGTGGTTGGTTCCCATTATATAACCGTAGTTGGTTCCCATTATATCCGTGGTTGGTTCCCATTATATCCAGTAGTTGGTTCCCATTATATCCGTGGTTGGTTCCCATTATAAACCGTAGTTGGTTCCCATTATATCCGTAGTTGGTTCCCATTATATCCGTAGTTGGTTCCCATTATATCCATAGTTGGTTCCCATTATAACCGTATAGGTTGGTTCCCATTATATACCGTAGTTGGTTCCCATTATAATCCGTGAGTAGTTGGTTCCCATTATATCCGTGGTTGGTTCCCATTATAAACCGTAGTTGGTTCCCATTATATCCGTAGTTGGTTCCCATTATAAACCGTAGTTGGTTCCCATTATAAACCGTAGTTGGTTCCCATTATATCCGTGGTTGGTTCCCATTATATCCGTGGTTGGTTCCCATTATATCAGTGGTTGGTTCCCATTATATCCGTAGTTGGTTCCCATTATATCCGTAGTTGGTTCCCATTATATCCGTAGTTGGTTCCCATTATAAACCGTAGTTGGTTCCCATTATATCCGTAGTTGGTTCCCATTATATCCGTAGTTGGTTCCCATTATAAACCGTAGTTGGTTCCCATTATATCCGTAGTTGGTTCCCATTATAAACCGTAGTTGGTTCCCATTATATCCGTGGTTGGTTCCCATTATAAACCGTAGTTGGTTCCCATTATATCTGTGGTTGGTTCCCATTATAAACCGTAGTTGGTTCCCATTATATCCATAGTTGGTTCCCATTATATCCAGTAGTTGGTTCCCATTATATCCGTAGTTGGTTCCCATTATAAACCGTAGTTGGTTCCCATTATATCTGTGGTTGGTTCCCATTATATCCGTGGTTGGTTCCCATTATATCCGTGGTTGGTTCCCATTATATCCGTGGTTGGTTCCCATTATAAACCGTAGTTAGTTCCCATTATATCTGTGGTTGGTTCCCATTATATCCGTGGTTGGTTCCCATTATAAACCGTAGTTGGTTCCCATTATATCTGTGGTTGGTTCCCATTATATCCATAGTTGGTTCCCATTATAACCGTGGTTGGTTCCCATTATAAACCGTAGTTGGTTCCCATTATATCCGTGGTTGGTTCCCATTATAAACCGTAGTTGGTTCCCATTATATCCGTGGTTGGTTCCCATTATATCCGTAGTTGGTTCCCATTATATCCATAGTTGGTTCCCATTATAACCGTGGTTGGTTCCCATTATAAACCGTAGTTGGTTCCCATTATATCCGTAGTTGGTTCCCATTATATCCATAGTTGGTTCCCATTATAACCGTGGTTGGTTCCCATTATAAACCGTAGTTGGTTCCCATTATATCCGTGGTTGGTTCCCATTATATCCGTAGTTGGTTCCCATTATATCTGTGGTTGGTTCCCATTATAAACCGTAGTTGGTTCCCATTATATCTGTGGTTGGTTCCCATTATATCCGTAGTTGGTTCCCATTATATCCATAGTTGGTTCCCATTATAACCGTGGTTGGTTCCCATTATATCCGTGGTTGGTTCCCATTATATCCGTAGTTGGTTCCCATTATATCTGTAGTTGGTTCCCATTATAACCGTGGTTGGTTCCCATTATATCTGTGGTTGGTTCCCATTATATCCGTAGTTGGTTCCCATTATATCCATAGTTGGTTCCCATTATAACCGTGGTTGGTTCCCATTATATCCGTGGTTGGTTCCCATTATATCCGTAGTTGGTTCCCATTATATCTGTAGTTGGTTCCCATTATAACCATAGTTGGTTCCCATTATATCCGTGGTTGGTTCCCATTATATCCGTAGTTGGTTCCCATTATATCTGTAGTTGGTTCCCATTATAACCATAGTTGGTTCCCATTATATCCGTGGTTGGTTCCCATTATATCCGTGGTTGGTTCCCATTATATCAGTGGTTGGTTCCCATTATATCCGTAGTTGGTTCCCATTATATCCGTGGTTGGTTCCCATTATATCTGTGGTTGGTTCCCATTATAAACCGTAGTTGGTTCCCATTATATCTGTGGTTGGTTCCCATTATATCCATAGTTGGTTCCCATTATATCCGTAGTTGGTTCCCATTATATCCATAGTTGGTTCCCATTATATCCGTGGTTGGTTCCCATTATATCAGTGGTTGGTTCCCATTATATCCGTGGTTGGTTCCCATTATAAACCATAGTTGGTTCCCATTATATCCGTGGTTGGTTCCCATTATATCCATAGTTGGTTCCCATTATATCCGTAGTTGGTTCCCATTATATCCGTAGTTGGTTCCCATTATATCCATAGTTGGTTCCCATTATAACCGTGGTTGGTTCCCATTATATCCGTGGTTGGTTCCCATTATATCTGTGGTTGGTTCCCATTATATCCGTAGTTGGTTCCCATTATATCCATAGTTGGTTCCCATTATAACCGTGGTTGGTTCCCATTATATCCGTGGTTGGTTCCCATTATATCCGTAGTTGGTTCCCATTATATCTGTAGTTGGTTCCCATTATAACCATAGTTGGTTCCCATTATATCCGTGGTTGGTTCCCATTATATCCGTAGTTGGTTCCCATTATATCCGTAGTTAGTTCCCATTATATCTGTGGTTGGTTCCCATTATATCCGTGGTTGGTTCCCATTATAAACCGTAGTTGGTTCCCATTATATCTGTGGTTGGTTCCCATTATATCCATAGTTGGTTCCCATTATAACCGTGGTTGGTTCCCATTATAAACCGTAGTTGGTTCCCATTATATCCGTGGTTGGTTCCCATTATAAACCGTAGTTGGTTCCCATTATATCCGTGGTTGGTTCCCATTATATCCGTAGTTGGTTCCCATTATATCCATAGTTGGTTCCCATTATAACCGTGGTTGGTTCCCATTATAAACCGTAGTTGGTTCCCATTATATCCGTAGTTGGTTCCCATTATATCCATAGTTGGTTCCCATTATAACCGTGGTTGGTTCCCATTATAAACCGTAGTTGGTTCCCATTATATCCGTGGTTGGTTCCCATTATATCCGTAGTTGGTTCCCATTATATCTGTGGTTGGTTCCCATTATAAACCGTAGTTGGTTCCCATTATATCTGTGGTTGGTTCCCATTATATCCGTAGTTGGTTCCCATTATATCCATAGTTGGTTCCCATTATAACCGTGGTTGGTTCCCATTATATCCGTGGTTGGTTCCCATTATATCCGTAGTTGGTTCCCATTAT
>NW_026290643.1:0-25000 GCF_023373465.1 Oncorhynchus keta
ATAATATTAACCCGTAAGGAGATCATTCATATATCACAGAGAAGACCAGCTCCTGCCTCTTCACCCAGCTTCAACACTTACCTTAACTGTCCAGAACCGTTACCCCAGGGTAGACAGTACACTATCAATCAATCAATCAAATTTTATTTATATAGCCCTTCGTACATCAGCTGATATCTCAAAGTGCTGTACAGAAACCCAGCCTAAAACCCCAAACAGCAAGCAATGCAGGTGTAGAAGCACTACCCTGCTGCTAGCCGATCAAAATCACACAATCACTGTGGATAACCATTGTGTTGTATCTTGTCTACAGTGTTGTATGCATCAGCACCCTCCAGCGGTGACCAGAGATAGATCAGGAAGTGGTTTATAAAAATACAGGGTGGCTGTGTGTCTCAGGGAGGTTGGCAGGGTGGCTGTGTGTCTCAGGGAGGTTGGCAGGGTGGCTGTGTGTCTCAGGGAGGTTGGCTGTGTGTCTCAGGGAGGTTGGCAGGGTGGCTGTGTGTCTCAGGAGGTTGGCAGGGTGGCTGTGTGTCTCAGGAGGTTGGTGGTGGCTGTGGGTCCCAGGAGGCTGGCAGGCGGCTGTGTGTTCCAGGGAGGCTGGGCAGGTGGCTGTGTGTCTCAGGGAGGCTGGCAGGGTGGCTGTGTGTCCCAGGAGGTTGGCAGGGTGGCTGTGTAATCTCTAGGAGGTTGGCAGGGTGCCCGTGTGTCCTGGTGGAGGCTGGCAGGGTGCATGTGTGTCTCATGAGGTTGGCAGGGTGCCTGTGTGTCTCAGGGAGGTTGGCAGGTGGCTGTTTGTCTCAGGGAGGTTGGCAGGGTGCCTATGTGTCTCAGGGAGGTTGGCAGGGTGGCTGTGTGTCTCAGGAGGTTGGCAGGGTGGCTATGTGTCTCAGGGAGGATTAGCAGAGGTGGCTATGTGTCTCAAGGGAGGTTGGCAGGGTGGCTATGTGTCTCAGGGGTTGGCAGAGGTGGCTGTGTGTCTCAAAAAAAAAAGGAGGTTGGCAGGGTGGCTGTGTCTCGAGGAGGTTGGCAGGGTGGCTGTGTGTCTCAAGGGAGGTTGGCAGGGTGGCTGTGTGTCTCAGGGGAGAGTTGGCAGGAGTGGCTGTGTGTCTCAGGGAGGTTGGCAGGGTGGCTGTGTGTCTCAGGGAGGTTGGCAGGAGTGGCTGTGTGTTTCAGGGAGGTTGGCAGGGTGGCTGTGTCTCAGGGAGGTTGGCAGGGTGGCTGTGTGTTTCAGGGAGGTTGGCAGGGTGGCTGTGTGTCTCAGGGGAGGTGGCTGGTCCCAGGGAGGTGGCAGGGTGCTGTGTGTCTCAGGGAGGGGCAGGGTGCCTGTGTGTCTCAGAGGTGGCTGTATGTCTCAAGGAGTGTTGGCAGGGTGCCTGTGTGTCTCAGGAGGTTGGCAGGGTTGTTTGTCTCAGGAGGTGGGCAGGGTGCCTGTGTGTCTCAGGGAGGTTGGCAGGGTGGCTGTTGTCTCAGGGAGGTTGGCAGGGTGGCTGTGTGTCTCAGGGAGGTTGGCAGGGTGGCTGTGTGTCTCAGGGAGGTTGGCAGGGTGGCTATGTGTCTCAAGGAGGTTGGCAGGGTGGCTATGTGTCTCAGGGAGGTTGGCAGGGTGGCTATGTGTCTCAATGAGGTTGGCAGGGTGGCTGTTTGTCTTATGGGGTTGGCCGGGGGGGGTGGGCCATTACCTTGGTGTCAACGCGTAGCAGGAACTGAACAAGTCCTTTGATTGGTCCAGGCATGATGGCGTCCTGTCGCTCACGGCCAAACTTCTCCAGTCCTACCCACCATGACGACAGAGTCTTCAAACCGCTTCAGACCAAAATGTACCACCAGCTTCTTCAACACCACACTGCAACACACACAGAAATACACACACACATTGTTATGCATTTTGTGTGTGTGTGTGTGTGTGTGCGCTCGCCTGGGTCGGTGTGTGTGTGTGTGTGTGTGTGTGTGTGTGTGTGTGTGTGTGTGTGTGTGTGTGTGTGTGTGTGTGTGTGTGTGTGTGTGCGTGTGCGCCTGGCCGGTGTGTGTGGTGTGTGTGTGTGTGTGTGTGTGTGTGTGTGTGTGTGTGTGTGTGTGTGTGTGTGTGTGTGTGTGTGTGTGTGTGTGTGTGTGTGTGTGTGTGTGTGTGTGTGTGCTCGCCTGGGCCGGTGTGTGTATGTGTGTGTGTGTGTGCGCTCGCCTGGGCCGGGTGTGTGTGTGTGTGTGTGTGTGTGTGTGTGTGTGTGTGTGTGTGTGTGTGTGTGTGTGTGTGTGTGTGTGTGTGTGTGTGTGTGTGTGAGTGTTTCAGATATTACCAGCCACTGGGATAGGCAGTAGTTGTAGCATCCAGAGATTGAGCCAGACTTGGACCAGTACAAAAGCCCAGGCCAGCAGGACAAAGTAGATATCACTGGCTCTTTGGGACCCCTTCTCCTTCTGGAAGAGACCCCCAGCTCAGGATGGGCCTGACGGGGGGGAACGGGAAGACAGAGGGGGACAAAGAGCCAGGGCTCCACAGAGTCCACCCATCTACAGAGAGAGAGGAGGGGAGATGAGGAAAGGAAGGGTGAGGGGAGAGAGATGAGAGGTGTTAAGCCGTTGTGCCTGTGACAGTCAAGACAATGAAGTATATTTGGATTGAAAACGTGATTGAAAGTGGTCGTTAAATCAGTCCAAGCCTTCAACATCTACTGAATTCATATAGAATTATGACTTAGACAGCTTTTTGTGGCTGATGGTTAGTTACTGCAGTACAACGCTTATGTGTGTGTGTGTGTGTGTGTGTGTGTGTGTGTGTGTGTGTGTGTGTGTGTGTGTGTGTGTGTGTGTGTGTGTGTGTGTGTGTGTGTGTGTGTGTGTGTGTGTGTGTGTGTGTGTGTGTGTGTGTTATCTGACCTGCGGAGACACTGCTGGTATCTCTCTCGGGGCCCAAGTGGAGGTTACTGCAGGAGATGGCCATGTAGATGGTGTTAGCAGCGAACGACAACACCTGTCCTGACAGCTCACCCGAGGTTGCCAGGGACAGGTGGCTTCTCTTGAGAGCCCACGATGAGGAGCGTGACCACGTTACAAACACAGGAACTCTCCACGAGCCAGTCAGAGACACTAGAGAGAGAGGCATGGGGAGAGGGGGTTATATGGTGAGAGGGGAGTATGGCAGTGTGATGATTAATAAACAGTAGACTCCTTTTGAAACTACATCAGAATGTACTACTACCCCCCTTGTAAATACCTCTGTCCCAGCAGTGCTTCAGCTCTCATCTCATACCCCCATACCTCTGTCCTAAGTGCTTCAGCTCTCATCAGAATGTACTACCCCCTGTAAATACCTCTGTCCTAGTAGTGCTTCAGCTCTCATCAGAATGTACTACTACCCCCCTGTAAATACCTCTGCTCCTCAGAAGCAGTGCTGTCCTAGCAGCTCTCATCAGAATGTACTACTACCCCCCTGTAAATACCTCTGTCCTAGCAGTGCTTCAGCTCTCATCAGAATGTACTAGCAGTGTTTCAGCTCTCCCAGAATGTACCCCCTGTAAATACCTCTGTCCTAGCAGTGCTTCAGCTCTCATCAGAATGTACTACTACCCCCCTGTAAAATACTCTCTGTCCTACCTCTGTCCAGTGTTTCAGCTCTCATCAGAATGTACTACTACCCCCCTGTAAATACCTCTGTCCTAGCAGTGTTTCAGCTCTCATCAGAATGTACTACTACCCCCCTGTAAATACCTCTGTCCTAGCAGTGCTTCAGCTCTCATCAGAATGTACTACTACCCCCCTGTAAATACCTCTGTACTACTAGTAAATAGTAGCAGTGTTTCAGCTCTCATCAGAATGTACTACTACCCCCTGTAAATACCTCTGTCCTAGCAGTGCTTCAGAATGTACTACTACCCCCCCGCCCTGTATATCTGTCCTAGCAGGAAGGTACTACCCCCCAGTCCTGCAGTGTTTCAGCTCTCATCAGAATGTACTAACCCCCTAGACTCCTGTTGCAGTGCTTCACTACATCAGAATGTACTACCCCCCTGTAAATACCTCTGTCCTAGCAGTGCTTCAGCTCTCATCAGAATGGAAATACCTCTGTCCTAGCAGTGTTTAGCTCTCACAGAATACCCCCTGTAAATACCTCTGTCCTAGCAGTGCTTCAGCTCTGTATCTTTTAACATTTCCGCCTGAAGGTTAACACCCCTCCCTCTCTCCCAGCACACAACCAGCTGTCGATTAATACTAAAGACTAAATATCCTGAGACCACGGCCACACACTTGACCTTTATACACTTCCTTATCTTATGATGGAACATAAGTTACCTCCACTCCCTCTCCCTCTCCCACTCCCACTCCCTCTCCCACTCCCCTCACTCCCTCTCCCACTCCCTCTCCCTCTCCCTCTCCCTCTCCTACTCCCTCTCCCACTCCCTCTCCCTCTTCCACTCCCTCTCCCTCCCTCCCTCTCTTCCCCCTCTCTCCCACTCTCCCTCTCCCTCCCTCCCTCTCCCTCCCCTCTCCCCTCCCTCCAGACTCCATCTAGTTCTCCCTCTCCATCCCTCTCCCTCTCCCTCTCCCTCTCCCTCTCCCTCTCCCAGGTAGAAGAATAGTATGGTCCAGACAGGTACAGGCATTAGTTCTCACTCCACATAGCTCCTCCTCCTCTCCCTCTCCCTCTCCCACCCAGGTAGAAGAGTAGTATGGTCCAGACAGGTACAGGCATTAGTTCTCACCACATAGCCCTCCTCCCTCTCTCTCTCCCCTCTCTCACCCAGGTAGAAGAGTAGTATGGTCCAGACAGGTACAGGCATTAGTTCTCACTCACATAGCTCCTCCTCTCTCCCTCTCTCCCCCTCTCCTCACCCAGGTAGAAGAGTAGTATGGTCCAGACAGGTACAGGCATTAGTTCTCACTCACATAGCTCCTCCTCTCTCTCCCTCTCTCCCCCTCTCCTCACCCAGGTAGAAGAGTAGTATGGTCCAGACAGGTACAGGCATTAGTTCTCACTCACATAGCTCCTCCTCTCTCTCCCTCTCTCCCCCTCTCCTCACCCAGGTAGAAGAGTAGTATGGTCCAGACAGGTACAGACATGGTTCTCAGGTATCTCTCTGTACCGGGGCTCCATTTGCAGGCTACAGCCAGCACATACCCCAACACCACTGTCATCACCTAGAGAGAGGAAGACAGGAAGATAGAAGACGGGGGGTAGAGAGAGGGAGAAGATGATGGAGGGAGTAGAGAGAGAGAGAAGATGAGGGAGGGAGGGAATTATGGAGGAGTAAAGAGAGAGAGAAGAGAGAAGGAGGAGGGAATAAAGAGAGAAGATTATGGAGGAGAGAGAGAGAGAGAGAGAGAGAGAGAGAGAGAGAGAGAGAGAGAGAGAGAGAGAGAGACATTGGCGCGGGCACTAGAAAAGTCTGCAGTACCTGGCCTCACCCTACTAGAATCCGAAGTCAAATGTCTGCTGTTTGCTGATGATCTGGTGCTTCTGTCACCAACCAAGGAGGGCCTACAGCAGCACCTAGATCTTATGCACAGATTCTGTCAGACCTGGGCTCTGACAGTAAATCTCAGTAAGACCAAAATAATGGTGTTCCAAAAAAGGTCCAGTCACCAGGACCACAAATACAAATTCCATCTAGACACTGTTGCCCTAGAGCACACAAAAAAACTATAAATACCTTGGCCTAAACATCAGCGCCACAGGTAACTTCCACAAAGCTGTGAACGATCTGAGAGACAAGGCAAGAAGGGCATTCTATGCCATCAAAAGGAACATAAATTTCAAGAACCAATTAGAAGTTGGCTAAAAATACTTGAATCAGTCATAGAGCCCATTGCCCTTTATGGATGGTTGTGAGGTCTGGGGTCCGCTCACCAACCAAGACTTCACAAAATGGGACAAACACCAAATTCAGACTATGCATGCAGAATTCTGCAAAAATATCCTCCGTGTACAACGTAGAACACCAAATAATGCATGCAGAGCAGAATTAGGCCGATACCCACTAATGATCAAAATCCAGAAAAGAGACGTTAAATTCTATAACCACCTAAAAGGAAGCGATTCCCAAACCTTCCATAACAAAGCAATCGCCTACAGAGAGATGAACCTGGTCCCAGGACAGCAGCACAATTAGACCCAACCAATCATGAGAAAACAAAAAGATAATTACTTGACACATTGGAAAGAATTTACAAAAAAACAGAGCAAACTAGAATGCTATTTGGCCCTACACAGAGAGTACACAGCGGCAGAATACCTGACCACTGTGACTGACCCAAAATTAAGGAAAGCTTTGACTATGTACAGACTCAGTGAGCATAGCCTTGCTATTGAGAAAGGCCGCCGTAGGCAGACATGGCTCTCAAGAGAAGACAGGCTATGTGCTCACTGCCCACAAAATGAGGTGGAAACTGAGCTGCACTTCCTAACCTCCTGTCCAATGTATGACCATATTAGAGACATATTTCCCTCAGATTACACAGATCCACAAAGAATTCGAAAACAAATCCAATTGTGATAAACTCCCATATCTACTGGGGGAAATTCCACAGTGTGACATCACAGCAGCAAGATGTGTGACCTGTTGCCACAAGAAAAGGGCAACCAGTGAAGAACAAACACCATTGTAAATACAACCCATAATTATGCTTATTTATTTTATCTTGTGTCCTTTAACCATTTGTACATTGTTAAAACACTGTATATATATAATATGACATTTAATGTCTTTATTGTTTTGAAACTTCTGTATGTGTAATGTTTACTGTTAATTTTTATTGTTTATTTCACTTTATATATTATCTACCTCACTTGCTTTGGCAATGTTAACACATGTTTACCATGCCAATAAAGCCCTTGAATTGAATTGAGAGAGAGAGAGAGAGACAGAGCGAGACAGAGAGAGAAGATGAGGGAGGAAGTAGAGAGAGAGAGACAGAGACGATGATGAGGGAGTAGAGTGAAATCTAAATTTAGTAAGCTGAGTACTTGATTCATGTAAGGGCTGCATTACAGTCTTATCCCCTGCCCATCCTGTTGTAGACTACAGTATTGGAAAAGCCTTTCCTATTGTTGAGGGGGCCTTCCTCCCTCAGCGTCAGTAGTGTCCCTGTCACTCACCCACACATAGTGGAAGCAGTCCAGCGCGCTCCCGATGACGTCACACACGTGCCCGATGATCACCTGCATGCCAATGACGCTCCAGAACAGGTAAAAGAAGTAGATGAGTGGCGCGCCCGCCCCGATCACCAGCAGCACCGTAAGCCTCTCCAGCACCAGACACCCCAGGAAATCCACCCCGTGGTTGAAACACCACACCGGGACCAGCAGCGTCCCCAGGAGTATCGGCGTCCCGGTGTCCTGCAGGCCGTTGAGCCAGGAGCGTCCCAGCCGGGCTAGGGAGTGTTTGAATGGGTGGAGGAAGGTCCCGCAGAGAACGGCCCAGAGCAGTGGTCTCAGAAAGGCTTCCAGGATAAAGAAGACTAGCACAGCCGCTCCACAACAGATAGCCACGAAAATCATCGCTCCTGTGTTGTAGAAGGCCTGTTTGATGTTCTTGTCGAATTTGAGGGAGGAAGGCTGACTGAGTAGCTGGCTCATCATGCCCACCGCTGGCTGGACGCTCTCGGAGAACGAGACGTAGTGAGGCCGGGCGGAACTAGGGGTTTCCGCGGGAGAGTAAGGAGCCGGCTCTGCCTCCGGTCCCGAGTCCTCCTCGTCTGCCATCTTCAATTAATCCGCCTCGGTCTGCGTTCCTCCTGCGGATCCCACCCAATTCCACCACAGACGGAAGAAGAAGCGTTCGTTTCCAGGATCTTTGATACCGCTATCACACATGAGGAACAACACAACACTTGACGTACTGGTGACGTGACCGTCGCAAGGTATGATGGGTATTGTAGCTGGCTGGTGCCAGAAGAGCTGTGCTCGCTGCTGAGTTTGCTGCTAGTAGCCTACTCTTTGGAATGCCCAGTTGAACTACACACAGAAACGTGAATAAACAGATAGGAGATCACACATTAATTACAACTAAACACCCCTCAAGATACGCTTCATTTTAACTAGCTAAATCCCGTGTAACAACTAGTAATTACATTGTACTTAGTACATTACATGTACTATGCTTTCAAATAGTTTGTTTTTCCTCATCGAATTAACCCAGATTGAACACTTTATTTTAGTGGCAAGTGCGAGCAGCAACACTGAGTGGAGGTGCAGTTTCAACAGTGCACATTCATGAGTAAGTGATTAGAGGCTATTGAGCATCATCTCTACGACACCCAGCACATCCACGAGGGATCACAACCTTTGTGACAGTTGGATGCAGCTGAGAATAAACAAAACACTCAATTGGTGAATTTAGTGGAAACCTGCCCATTTGTAACAAGTGTGGCAACAAGGATTCATTGTTACACCTTTGTAATTACAGACCTCAATTACTACCAGTTACATGTTGTTACACTGTAACTATGAGCTGTTACAGTTAACTACAATACCTGTTACACTGTAACTATGAGCTGTTACAGTTAACTACAATACCTGTTACACTGTAACTATGAGCTGTTACAGTTAACTACAATACCTGTTACACTGTAACTATGAGCTGTTACAGTTAACTACAATACCTGTTACACTGTAATTACACTGTAATAAGGGCCTTTTTAAAATGAAGGGTTACCTAGTTATCCGTAGTCTATCCCTATCCTCTATTATCTGGAATTATTTTGAATGTGCTGCTTGTCCAAAAATATGTCAATTCCCATTATTTGTTCCCAGCCCAGAGCGACCCACACAGTTGTTGTATGGTTGTGTAATTCATTGTAAATTCATTAGATTGCAGATGAAATGTACGTTGCCTGAGGGGCACATGATGCAGCTGACAGAGCCATCACATGACCCCAAGGATGAAAACAAGATGTTGGAGTGTATTTTTACTGAACACAGCTTTATTGATAACAAAAACACTTGCATGTTAGACACTAAACACTGTTTCAGTGAGGAAGCCTTTCCATGGAACACAACGGTTCAGTGAACGGTACAAATAGAACTGGACTCTGTGCCATAGATTCCTTCAGCGTTAGGCCATATGCTGCAGGGCCAAGGCAAGCTGTCAGACAGAGCCCCTGTCCCTGGCTGTCACCATGTCCACTACAGCCTCAGTGCTGATGGGTGTGTTATTGCATATCTACAAAGGAATCATGCACCATCAATCATACAGTCAGTTGCCCTTTCATCAGCAAACAGTGATCACACACACACCTCGCCACAGACCAATGAAACATGACCAAGCACGTGGTGGAATAAAGCAGTCGTAAGAAAATGGACCCTCTCACACATAGAGAAAAGAGAACCAACCCTGTCTTAATCATCAGCATGTAAAATGTCATTGTGGAATACAGTATAGAGTTCAGTGTTACTCAGTGAGACTGGTGCTGAAACAAACAAAAAAACATCTGTTCAACCACCTAGTCTTAGTTTCTGTATACAAATACTATACTACTACTACTAATAATACTGTATTACCCTGTGGAGAATGAGTGTTGTGTAAAGCATGGCTGCATACAGAAGCAGTATGTTTCAGCTGGATAATAAACTATGAGCCGTCTGCCTTTCTTTGGCTCACATCAATCTGGATGGTTCTCTCTAAGTGAAGTCTCTCTCCAGTCTCAGTAGTCTGTCCCAGTGTGTAATGTCTCCTTGTATCGTGTCCGTAGGTTCTTCACATATTCAGGGTCCAGTTGTGATTCGCCACATGCGTTGGAATAATACTTGTTGTCAGGAGTGTGATACCTTACTGTCGTAAACATAAATACACTAAATGAAATACCTTGCCAAAACTAAAGGTTATGCTACTGTTCTCTAGAAACACACAGTATTTCAGATATTCTGACTAATGGGTTAGTGTATGTTGTTATGGTAGCACAATACAATTTTCAGAATGATTTGCAAGCTTCCTGATGAGTCCTCAATGTAAATTATATATAGTATCCTACTGTATATATTTATTAATATATATTTATAGTGTAATTCTGTGTAAAGAGCACCCTGCATTGAGGGTGTGGCAGACAGAAATACAATGAACTCTCAGTCTTATTGCTGTCTCTTTCCTCTTCTCTCTACTTCTCTCCTCGTCTCCTCTCATCTCTCCACTTCTCTCCTCATCTCCTCTCATCTCTCCACTTGTCTCCTCTCGTCTCTTCTCTCCTCTGTTATCTCGTCTCCTCTCTTTTCTCCTCTCTCTGGGTTAATTGGTCATCTCTTCTCTCCTTTTGTCTCCTCTCTCATCTTCTCTCATCTCGTCTCCTCTAATCTCCTCTCTCTCAGGGGGTGCCCATCAGCAGATAGAAGGTGAGGGCTACTATGAGCAGCAGACAGAAGGGTGAGGAGAACGTCTGGTAGGCTGTAGACGGCATGAAGATGTCCTCATATTTATAGATGCTGATCATGTGATCGGAGACTGGCGGAGCATCGTTGTCATGACGTGTGATGGAACCTGGAGGAAAGAGAAGAGTAAGAGGAAAATAGAAGGGAAATCATTTACATGTAAAGTGAATTCGCAAAGAGCCCAGATTTGGGAACTCAATCGAACATCTCTGGAAAGACCTGAAAATAGCTGCAACGACGCTCCCCATCCAACCTGGCAGAGCTTGAGAGGATCTGCAGAGAACAATGGGAGAAACTCCCCAAATACAGGTGTGCCAAGCTTGTAGCGTCATACCCAAGAAGCCTCGAGGTTGTAATTACTGCCAAAGGTGCTTCAACAAAGTAGTGAGTAAAGGGTCTGAATACTTATGTAAATGCAATATTTCCAGTTTCTTATTTTGAATACATTTGCAAAAATGTCTAAAAACCTGTTTTCGCTTTGTGATTATGGAGTATTGTGGGTAGATTGAGGAGGAAAAAACATCATTTAATACATTTTATAATAAGGCTGTAACGTAACACAATGTGAAAAAAGTCAAGGGGTCTGAATACTTTCCGAATGGACTGTACATACTAATGAACACACACATCCACTCTCTGCACACACACAATACCACACACACACACAGTCCTTGACTGACCTTGTATAGCAGGCCCCCAGGCCAACAGGTAGAACCAGGAGAGATGCAGATCCACCAGTGTCTCCTCTCTAGGGACGTAGAGCGGGCGTTTGAAGCGGCAGGTCACACGGTTGTTGTCAAACACACCCTCTTCGTCCCTGGCAGGATTCCTCTTGATCTCCTTAGCCCACTGGCCCACGTTGTAGAAGTGATGGATACGAACACGCCCATTATCGTCATGGACACAGCCCATCACGTCATCTCCTCCCTGAGAGGGGTGGGGGTGAGGAGAACCAATCAGCATGAAGGATAGGTTGACCAATCAGCCTTGTTTTTGTGATGTGTCTTTCATGGCAGACTTCATGTGTACCAGATGTAGTAAAAGCCTGAGCTACCTCTGACCCCAAAAATGTCTGTAGAGGTGCTGTTGACTAACCAAGAGTAGATTGTATCAAAAGAAAGAAAGTCCCACACTCTATACAGCGCATTCGTAAAGTATTCAGACCCCTTGACTTTTTCTACATTTTATTACGTTACAGCCTTATTCTAAAATAGATTAAACAAAACATTTCCTTCATCAATCTACACACAATACCCCATAATGACAAAGTGAAAACAGGCGTTGCTAGATTTCTTTTGCAAAATTATTAAAAATAAAAAACAGAAATACCTTATTTACATAAGTATTCAGACCCTTTGCTATGAGACTCGAAATTGAGCTCAGGTGCTTTCTGTTTCCATTGATCATCCTTGAGATGTTTCTACAACTTGATTGGAGTCCACCTGTGGTAAATTCAGGCACACACCTGTCTATATAAGGTCCCACAGTGGACAGGGCATGTTAGAGCAAAACAAAGCCACGAGGTCGACGGAATTGTCCATAGAGCTCCGAGACAGGATTGTGTCAAGGCACAGATCTGGGGAAGGGTACCAAAACATTTCTACAGCATCGAAGGTCCCCAAGAACACAGTGGCCTCCATCAATCTTAAATGGAAGAAGTTTGGAACCACCATGACTCTTCTTAAAGCTGGCCGCCTGGCCAAACTGAGCAATTGGGGGAGAAGAGCCTTGGTCAGGGAGGTGACCAAGAATCCCATGGTCAATCTGACAGAGCTCCAGAGTTCCTCTGTGCAGCACTCCACCAATCAGGCCTTTATGGTAGAGTGGCCAGACGGAAGCCACTCCTCAGTAAAAGGTACATGACAGCCCACTTGGAGTTTGCCAAATGGCACCTAAAGGACTCTCAGACCAAGATTCTCTGGTCTGATGAAACCAATATTGAACTCTTTGGCCTGAATGCTAAGCGTCATGTCTGGAGGAAACCTGGCACCATCCCTACGGTGAAGCATGGTGGTGGCAGCATCATGCAGTGGGGATGTTTTTCATCTGCAGGGACTGGGAGACTAGTTGGGATCGAGGGAAAGATGAACGGAGCAAAGTACAGAGCGATCCTTGGTGAAAACTTGCTCCAGAGCGCTCAGGACCTCAGACTTCGGTGAAGGTTCACCTTCAAACAGGACAACGATCCTAAGCACATAGACAAGACAACAAAGGAGTGGCTTCGGGACAAGTCTCTGAATGTCCTTGAGTGGCCCAGCCAGAGCCCAGACTTCAACCCGATCGAACATCTCCGGAGAGACCTGAAAATAGCCGTGCAGCGACGCTCCCCACCCAACCTGACAGAGCTCGAGAGGATCTGCAGAGAATAATGGGAGAAACTCCCCAAATACAGGTGTGCCAAGCTTGTAGTGTCATACCCAATAAGACTTGAGGCTGTAATCGCTGCCAAAGGTGCTTCAACAAAGTACTGAGTAATGGGTCTGAATACTTATGTAAATGTTATATTTCAGTTTATTTTATTTTATAAATATGCAACAACAACAAAAAATGTGCTCTGTCATTATGGGGTATTGTGATGTCATTATGGGGTATTGTGTGTAGATTGAGGAAGGAAAAAATTATTGAATCAATTTTAGAATAAGGCTGTAACGTAATAAAATGTGGAAAAAGTCAAGGGGTCTGAATACTTTCTGAATGCACTGTATATGCTCCCAACAATTGAATGGGTAAACCAAATAACATAATAACCTAATCAAATAATAACCTAATAACATCATTGCAGTAATGTTGGTTATTAGGTTTACCTACTCAATTGTTGGAAGCAAATTTAGAGTGTAAGAACAGATCTCACGCATGCTCATACACACACACACACCTATGCCCGCACACACACAGATACGGTCCCTTACCATCTTCTTGTCTGAGGAGAAGCCTACAGCCACCCAGCCGTCAGTGTCAGCACTCATCTCATACTCCACGTCTGTCCCGATCCGCCGGTAACTCATGAAATAGTCACACGTCTCTGCATCACACCCCGGCTTCCCATACCTACACACACAATGAAGAAATGTAACCTCTGCCAGAGTGGGACCACAGTACAGAGAAACCCCTTGACACACACACATGCTTGCAAGCAAGCAAAACACATACACACACACTGACCTTATGCAGCCCTTGGTGACTCCACAGTCTACGACTTTGATCCTGGCGAAGGGATCCACAGGAGGGGCGGTGGGGAAGGGGTAGCCTGGAGAACACACACCACATACAATATCATTAGGCCTGCCTCCCCAAAAATCATCTTCTAGAAGTTCTACCATATTCGTCATTTGGTGGGTTTCAGCCTAATGTGCATTCAGAGAAGCACAACTGCTCCTTCACATTTCATAACAAATTTGGGATAGTTTGAAATATGTTATTTAAAAAAAAAAGTTTTAAAAAATCTAATAATATACAACATTTAATGTGGTGAAGAACTGTCCAATGCTCGCCCATCTCCAGACCGGCCAGTGAGAGCCAGAGCGGGGAGCTGCGGGTAGCTGGCCAGGGTCCTGATCTATGCATGAGTGGACTCGGATGGAAGTAAGACACTGTGAACCTGCGCATCATCACATAAATAGCCAATTAACCACGAATTACGTATCAACCACAGATATGTAGATGCGCCCTCTGATTTCCATCAAGAGAAGGCCTACACATAAACAAACACAGCCTTGATGGCCATGAAGGCCACAGTAAGCAAAATGCCTCGTTCAGAAATGGCCTTTGCTGTATCCCTTTCTCACCGTCATCCGATAGATGTCTAGACTCCAGGAACTCCGAGGCGAACGTACTGTATGAGTCCTTATGGGGCTCCTTGTGGCCCGGCTCTCCGTGGTCTCCGTGGCTCGCCCGCAGTGCGCCTTCATCCGTGGGACTCGGCGCTACCCCCCGCCAACTGCCCTGGACCAGGAGCACCGTCAGCTGTAGCAGGCTGCGCAGGAAAATCATGGCCAAAAAGGGAGTATAAAAACGGTCTAAAGGAGACACAACTGAGACGGAATCCTCATTGTTGGTTGTATTTGAGCATTTCTTTACGGAGCCTAATCACTGGACCTCAATCGCATCACTACAGAATATTTTCAACACGGTTGTTTAGTGTGTCGTAGGCTATTTCCCGTAGTGTGAATGGGCGCGAGAGGAGCGGGATCCAGTGATGTCAAACGAATGAGCCTCGGTTAAACCAATCTGGAATTAGCTGGATTTGTAACTGAACCGATCTGTTTTGCCAATTCACTTCAATCTTGTGGGAAACGGAGACGTCCATGATAATCCAAGTGATTGGATTTCATCTTAAAATAATGTAATGATATCCCAGTTTAGGGATGAATGTGTCTGTTGTTGGTTTCGCCCGTCTCCTCTCCTCTCTCCGAATGGCCCATTACGTCCATCGATAGAGCCAATCGCTGCAGCGTCCAATAGGAAACCTCGATGTACACTTTGCATTATCAATATACAGTTTAAATTCCCATTCAGCACTGTTTATGTAAACACAGATGCCAATTGAATAACAATATGAGGCAATGTTGGGATTTATACATTTATTATGCAGGAATGTCTGCTATGATAGGTTGGTTTCTTACTCCTTTGTGTGATGTGAAAATATTCTAGAATCTACATTGCATGTTATTGTTGACAGCATTGATAACTCCCAAGGACTAAGGCCAAACTGCTGAAAAAAGCAGGACACACAATTTACCAGTGGTTACAACTGGCTTTACAAGGATTGTGATTCTCAAATCTCTCCCGTTCTTCTTCTCTTGTCAATAATACAAAGATAATAATTGTAATTGTTTGTCTTTAATGCTTGTTTATGTATTGGTTAGAGGAACATTGGAACCCAGAGCAGCTCAGACATCTGAATTCATTACAGAATGCAGGGTGCTCCCCTCACAAAGGGAAGAGCAGGAAGACCTGGAAAGTGTTAGGGTTATCAGTATCATCAAAGAGCGCTGCCTGAGGGGAGACTCATGTAGACCACATCTCCCTCCTCCAGCTCTAGAGACATTGCATTAGATATGTATGTATTATCCTCATCATTATTATGTTCCTGTATCCATATAACTCTGGCTATTCTTGTATAGGCACACACCCAGGGTTTGCGATTTGTGGTAATCAAAAGTGGTGAATCTGAGTAGACTCCTCTCACTGGTGCTGTGAAGACACCAGTACGGAACAGACGCATGTCTTTCTCTCATAAACATGGTTCTACACGGCACAAAAATATAAACGCATCAATCAACAATTTTTCACTAATAGTTTTTTTGACCAATCAGATCAGCTCTGCAAAAGATTTGATGTGATGGGTTAAAATACCAATTACTGGAAAAAAAGATCAGAATTGTACTGCCTGTCTAAACGCAGCCTTAGTATGTATGGTCATTAGTACCTGTAGTTGGTTGTACACTCCACCAATGTTGGTCACGACTCTGATGAAACCAGGGTGATCTCAGTATCGAAGTGTCCTACAAATCCTGGGTCCTCAGTCAAACCAGCAGAGAAGGCCACCTTTGGTCTTGCTGTGAACACAACAGAGTAAACTCACTGATGACTGAAAAGCATTAACTACAATATGCTAAAGCCAAAATAAAAGATAGATTTTCAGTGTGAAACTTGGTGTTTTTGTAAAGTGTATTACCTGTGTTCTCTGTCTTCAGTTCATCTCTCTCTCTCACTGGCAGTCAGTCTGGCCGAAAATAACACAAAAGGAACATCAGATTAAATAATCATCATCATGATCATTTTAATTCAACATGACCATGTACAAATAACATCAACATTAACTTAACTAAATGATCTATAGCCAAATCATTTTAAAAGCCATTTAATTCAACATGTTTTTTTCCTCTGGACTTGGTCAACAACTGACGTATTCATAGACTGAAATTGTTGACCAAATCCAAATGACATTACCTGCATTCTCTGTCTTCAGCTCCTCTTCCTGTCTCTCACTGGCTGTCACTCTGGCCCCTGTCACTGTCAGCCGTTGATTCTCCACTTAACAGACCTTATCCAAATGAACTTCAGTATTCATACGTACTGTAGAGGTCCATTACCTGCATTCTCTGTCTTCAGCTCCTCTTCCTGTCTCTCACTGGCTGTCACTCTGGCCCCTGTCCTGTCAGCCGTTGATTCTCCTCAGTATTCATACGTACTGTAGAGGTCCATTACCTGCATTCTCTGTCTTCAGCTCCTCTTCCTGTCTCTCACTGGCTGTCACTCTGGCCCCTGTCACTGTCAGCCGTTGATTCTCCACTTAACAGACCTTATCCAAATGAACTTCAGTATTCATACGTACTGTAGAGGTCCATTACCTGCATTCTCTGTCTTCAGCTCCTCTTCCTGTCTCTCACTGGCTGTCACTCTGGCCCCTGTCACTGTCAGCCGTTGATTCTCCACTTAACAGACCTTATCCAAATGAACTTCAGTATTCATACGTACTGTAGAGGTCCATTACCTGCATTTTCAAGTCTTAGCTCATCTACCTGGGTGATTCTCATGAAACTAGTTTTAAAATGTCTGTAGCAAATTGAGTTACAAAACCATGATGATTGTGAAAAAATCAAGTATCATTCTGAGGACTAAGATGTCTAGATTTTGGGAAAGTGTCTTACTTTAAAGACATTTTTTAAAATCGCCTGAATTTTTTACATTTTCACCCAAAATTCTCATTAACAAAATGTTTATTCTCATTACACCCCCCTTTATCCCACTTCTCATTCCCGAAAACGGCTAAAGAGCACAAATTGGGAAAAAGTCTGATTACATTTTCTAATAATTGTATAATTTAATTTGAAATATGTTTATTTTCAGTGTTATTTTTAACTCACATATTTTCATTAGGGGGGCAATATAAAAAAATATTAGAAATATTAATTTGTTTATGACCTTTTTGGACTTCGACAACTGTTATGTAATGTGAATTTTTGTGAAAATGTTGTTAAAATGCATAATCTGATCTGATCAAAAACAATATTTATGAAATGGATAAATACAGATCCTAATCTCAGCGATTCCAGAGGAAATTTAGTGAAAAATGACTATTGACATGTCATTTTTAAATTTGTTTTATTGTTTAGTGAGAATGACCCACCAGGTCCTCACTGTCCCTCAGTCTGGCCACCATGTTCCTCAGCTCCACTCTCTGTTCCACCACCATGTCTCTCAGTGATCTCAGCTAAGCCCAGATGTCAGGGGTGGTGGTGATCTGGTCGCTCATCTGTTTGTGGCTCGTCTCTGAAGCTTCAACGGTTTGATTCTTGAATTGAACCTCACCCTGCTCTACCCCTGTTCACTGTGACCCTGTAGAGTGATGTCATCCTCCCTAACCCCTCCACTCAGGCCCTGAGCCCATGTCCCAGACAGACAGAACAGCAACACCAGCAGAGCTCCAGCATCCCTCATTCTGAAACAATGTCTCTTCAGAACTAATGTAGTCTACTGGGCTCAGTCCTCTTCTTTATACACACTGGTCTTGCTAAAGGAATAATGACAATTGAACATGTGACTCTGACGGAAAAAGCAACACCAAGGACAGATAAAGTGAAACAGTGAGCTGACCTCATTGAAATGTGACTCTGTATGAGGCGGTGGGAGAACTGAACCTGTTATTGGGTTGAAAATCTCTCTTCATCTCCACAGTTTGTACATGTTCTATGTCCACTGATGTTACTGGAACCACACCAAGCACTCTACTAAGAGCCCGTCCTTGGAGGTTTAAGGAGGTCTGTATAATATAGATCATGTATATAACATGTAGGGATAAAGAGAGCTCTTCAACCCAATGACAGGTTCAGTTCTCCCATCATCTCATACAGAGTCACATTTAAATGATTTTCAATTCTTTTTTATTTCACCAAGTAAGCTATCTGAGAACAAGTTCTCATTTAGAACTGCGACCTGGCAAAGATAAAGCAAAGCAGTGGGACACAAACAACAACACAGAGTTACACATGGAATAAACAAGCGCACAGTCAATAACACAATAGAACAAAAAAAATGGAGAAAAAAGTCTATATACAGTGTGTGCAAATGGCGTGAGGAGGTAAGGCAATAAACAGGCCACAGTGACGAAGTAATTACATTTTAGTAAGTTAACACTGGAGTGATAGATGAGCAGATGATGATGTGCAAGTAGAGATACTGGTGTGTAAAATAGCAGAAAAGTAAATAAAAACAATATGGGGATGAGGTAGGTAGATTGGGTGGGCTATTTACAGATGGACTATGTACAGCTGCAGCGATCGGTTAGCTGCTCAGATAGCTGATGTTTAAAGTTAGTGAGGGAAATATAAATCCCCAGCTTCAGTGATGTTTGCAATTCGTTCCAGTCATTGGCAGCAGAGAACTGGAAGGAAAGGCGGCCAAAAGGGGTGTTGGCTTTGGGGATGAACAGGGAGATATACCTGCTGGAGCGCGTGTTACGGGTGGGTGTTGTTGTCGTGACCAGTGAGCTGAGATAAGGCAGAGCTTGACCTAGCATAGACTTATAGATGACCTGGAGCCAGTGGGTCTGGCGACGAATGTGTAGCAAGGGCCTGTCGACTAGAGCGTATAGGTCGCAATGGTGGTTGGTATAAGGGGCTTTGGTGACAAAACGGATGGCACTGTGATAGACTGCATCCAGTTTGCTGAGTAGAGTGTTGGAAGCTATTTTGTAAATGACATCGCCGAAGTCGAGGATTGGTAGGATAGTCAATTTTACGAGGGTATGTTTGGCGACGTGAGTGAAGGAGGCTTTATTGCGAAATAGGAAGCCGATTCTTGATTTAATTTTGGATTGGAGATGTTTAATATGAGTCTGGAAGGAGAGTTTACAGTCTAGCCAGACACATAGGTATTTGTAGTTGTCCACATATTCTAAGTCAGAACCGTACAGAGTAGTGATGCTTGTCGGGCGGGTGGGTGCGGGCAGCGAACGGTTGAAAAGCATGCATTTGGTTTTACTAGCGTTTAAGAGCAGTTGGAGGCCACGGAAGGAGTGTTGTATGGCATTGAAGCTCGTTTGGAGGTTAGTTAACACAGTGTCCAAAGAAGGGCCAGATATATACAGAATGGCAGCGTCTGCGTACAGGTGGATCAGGGAATCATCCGCAGCAAGAGCGACATCGTTGATATATACAGAGAAAACAGTCGGCCTGAGAATTGAACCCTGTGGTACCCCCATAGAGACTGCCAGAGGTACGGACAACAGGCCCTCCGATTTGACACACTGAACTCTGTCTGAGAAGTAGTTGGTGAACCAGGCGAGGCAGTCATTAGAGAAACCAAGGCTGTTGAGTCTGCCAATAAGAATACGGTGACAGAGTCGAAAGCCTTGGCCGCGGCAGCTTTCCAATCTTTAGGGATCTCGGACGATATGAAAGAGAGGTTGAACAGACTGGTAATAGGGGTAGCAACAATGGCGGCGGATAATTTTAGAAAGAGATGGCCCAGATTGTCTAGACCAGCTGATTTGTACGGGTCAATATCCTTCCAGGATACCCGGGCCAGGTCGATTAGAAAGGCCTGCTCACAGAAGTGTTTTAAGGAGCGTTTGACAGTGATGAGGGGTGGTCGTTTGACCGCGGACCCATAGCGGATGCAGGCAATGAGTCAGTGATCGCTGAGATCCTGATTGAAAACAGCAGAGGTGTATTTGGAGGGCAAGTTTGGCAGGATAATATCTATATGGGTGCCCATGTTTACGGATTCAATGAGGTGGTGTCAGTGTTTTTTATTTTAATTTTATTTTACATTCCCGTCAGAGACATACAGTATGTTCAATTGTCATGATTCCTTTACCAACACCAGTCTTTGTGTGAACGAGTCTTTACCTGAACAGCTGTCCACACAGTGGCACACACAACATTCTCACTTTCTTCACTGGTTGTGCTTATCCCTGCCTCTAGATGGCAGTGTAGGTCCACTGTTCTAATGTCTGGCACAGTCGGTAATGTGCAATTGGTTTAGCCATAGTAATCACAATGATTGTGTGCTAAAGTACAACACTGTTATGTTAATGAAATAACCAACAGAATAATTAGATATGAAAACCAACCTTTATGATAACAGACTTTGTTTCATTTCATACATTTCTAGCTGGGCAGACGGAGAGGGACTCGACTAAGTGAGACTGGGGAAGACTGGGGTAAAATCATAACCCACCTATAGGTGTTGCTAGTGACTGAGTGAGACTGGGGAGACTGGGGAACCCACCTGTTGGTGTAAGTGAGAATCATAACCCACCTGTAGGTGTTGCTAGTGACTGAGTGAGACTGGGGAAGACTGGGGTAAAATCATAACCCACCTGTAGGTGTTGCTAGTGACTGAGTGAGACTGGGGAAAGACTGGGTGACTAAAACTCATAACCCACCTGTAGGTGTTGCTAGTGACTGAGTGAGACTGGGGAAGACTGGGGTAAAATCATAACCCACCTGTAGGTGTTGCTAGTGACTGAGTGAGACTGGGGAAGACTGGGGTAAAATCATAACCCACCTGTAGGTGTTGCTAGTGACTGAGTGAGACTGGGGAAGACTGGGGTAAAATCATAACCCACCTGTAGGTGTTGCTAGTGACTGAGTGAGACTGGGGAAGACTGGGGTAAAATCATAACCCACCTGTAGGTGTTGCTAGTGACTGAGTGAGACTGGGGAAGGTGTTGCTAGTGACTGGTGAGACTGGGGAAGACTGGGGTAAAATCATAACCCACCTGTAGGTGTTGCTAGTGACTGAGTGAGACTGGGGAAGACTGGGGTAAAATCATAACCCACCTGTAGGTGTTGCTAGTGACTGAGTGAGACTGGGGAAGACTAGGGGTAAAATCATAACCCACCTGTAGGTGTTGCTAGTGACTGAGTGAGACTGGGGAAGACTGGGGTAAAATCATAACCCACCTGTAGGTGTTGCTAGTGACTGAGTGAGACTGGGGAAGACTGGGGTAAAATCATAACCCACCTGTAGGTGTTGCTAGTGACTGAGTGAGACTGGGGAAGACTGGGGTAAAATCATAACCCACCTGTAGGTGTTGCTAGTGACTGAGTGAGACTGGGGAAGACTGGGGTAAAATCATAACCCACCTGTAGGTGTTGCTAGTGACTGAGTGAGACTGGGGAAGACTGGGGTAAAATCATAACCCACCTGTAGGTGTTGCTAGTGACTGAGTGAGACTGGGGAAGACTGGGGTAAAATCATAACCCACCTGTAGGTGTTGCTAGTGACTGAGTGAGACTGGGGAAGACTGGGGTAAAATCATAACCCACCTGTAGGTGTTGCTAGTGACTGAGTGAGACTGGGGAAGACTGGGGTAAAATCATAACCCACCTGTAGGTGTTGCTAGTGACTGAGTGAGACTGGGGAAGACTGGGGTAAAATCATAACCCACCTGTAGGTGTTGCTAGTGACTGAGTGAGACTGGGGAAGACTGGGGTAAAATCATAACCCACCTGTAGGTGTTGCTAGTGACTGAGTGAGACTGGGGAAGACTGGGGTAAAATCATAACCCACCTGTAGGTGTTGCTAGTGACTGAGTGAGACTGGGGAAGACTGGGGTAAAATCATAACCCACCTGTAGGTGTTGCTAGTGACTGAGTGAGACTGGGGAAGACTGGGGTAAAATCATAACCCACCTGTAGGTGTTGCTAGTGACTGAGTGAGACTGGGGAACTGGGGTAAAATCATAACCCACCTGTAGGTGTTGCTAGTGACTGGTGAGACTAAAATCATAACCCACCTGTAGGTGTTGCTAGTGACTGAGTGAGACTGGGGAAGACTGGGGTAAAATCATAACCCACCTGTAGGTGTTGCTAGTGACTGAGTGAGACTGGGGAAGACTGGGGTAAAATCATAACCCACCTGTAGGTGTTGCTAGTGACTGAGTGAGACTGGGGAAGACTGGGGTAAAATCATAACCCACCTGTAGGTGTTGCTAGTGACTGAGTGAGACTGGGGAAGACTGGGGTAAAATCATAACCCACCTGTAGGTGTTGCTAGTGACTGAGTGAGACTGGGGAAGACTGGGGTGAAAATCATAACCCACCTGTAGGTGTTGCTAGTGACTGAGTGAGACTGGGGAAGACTGGGGTAAAATCATAACCCACCTGTAGGTGTTGCTAGTGACTGAGTGAGACTGGGGAAGACTGGGGTAAAATCATAACCCACCTGTAGGTGTTGCTAGTGACTGAGTGAGACTGGGGAAGACTGGGGTAAAATCATAACCCACCTGTAGGTGTTGCTAGTGACTGAGTGAGACTGGGGAAGACTGGGGTAAAATCATAACCCACCTGTAGGTGTTGCTAGTGACTGAGTGAGACTGGGGAAGACTGGGGTAAAATCATAACCCACCTGTAGGTGTTGCTAGTGACTGAGTGAGACTGGGGAAGACTGGGGTAAAATCATAACCCACCTGTAGGTGTTGCTAGTGACTGAGTGAGACTGGGGAAGACTGGGGTAAAATCATAACCCACCTGTAGGTGTTGCTAGTGACTGAGTGAGACTGGGGAAGACTGGGGTAAAATCATAACCCACCTGTAGGTGTTGCTAGTGACTGAGTGAGACTGGGGAAGACTGGGGTAAAATCATAACCCACCTGTAGGTGTTGCTAGTGACTGAGTGAGACTGGGGAAGACTGGGGTAAAATCATAACCCACCTATAGGTGTTGCTAGTGACTGAGTGAGACTGGGGAAGACTGGGGTAAAATCATAACCCACCTGTAGGTGTTGCTAGTGACTGAGTGAGACTGGGGAAGACTGGGGTAAAATCATAACCCACCTGTAGGTGTTGCTAGTGCAACACGTGAACAGGTTCAAATTGTCTCTGTCTCTGCAGCTGCTAAATCCACCATGTGTGTGTGTGTGTGTGCGTGTGTGTATGCATGTGTGTATGCTTGTGTTAGTGAGTGTGTGAGAGTGTGTCCTTGCTGCACTGATGACCTTTCACCCCTCTTCTCTCTGTCTGAGCTCTGTAATGACCCTGATCAATCGCTCCGCTCACTCCCGATCCTCCCAATTATCCTCTGTTTATCCAACTATTATTATCTCTCTCTCTCTCACTCTCTCTTCTCTCTCTTCTCTCCCTCTCTCTCTCTTCTCTCTCCTCTCTCTCCCTCTCTCTCTCTCTCTCTCTCTCTTCTGTCTCTTCTCTCTCTGTCTCTCTCTGTCTCTCCTCTCTCTCTGTTTCTCTTCCTTCCCCCTCTCAATCTCTCTCTCTCCCTTTCTCCCTCTCAATTACCACTCTACATGGGGGAGCAGTGCATGGTGGGTAATGAGGGACTCCTGACTTATCTTAGTAAAGTCAAAGGCCCGTTCATTACCACATAGACACCCTAGACACTCACACACACAGGGAGAGAGAGAGGATGGATGGAGGGAGAGAATCTGCTAAATGTCAGCGGTGTGTCTCCTGGGTCTGAGAGACGAGTGAGTGACAAGAGAACAACAGCCGCCAGCCCAATTCAGAAACACTGCCACTGTGTGTGTGTGTGTGTGTGTGTGTGTGTGTGTGTGTGTGTGTGTGTGTGTGTGTGTGTGTGTGTGTGTGTGTGTGTGTGTGTGTGTGTGTGTGTGTGTGTGTCTGCATCTATGTTTGTATGTCTGTGTGTGTCTGTATTTGCAACTATGTGTGTATGTCTGTGTGTGCACTGTGTGTCTGCATCTGTGTCAGTATACCTGTGTCTGTGTGTGTACAGGTCTATCTCCCCACACACACGGTAAGATGTGGATGTTGAGAGGGATCAGCAGTGATCTGGATGGCTTAGTCAGAGCTGTCAATCAATACTGGTCTCCAGAGAATACTGGCCTATTGAACACAGACAGACTACTCACATCTGGTCTCTCTCCATCTCTCTCACTCTCTCTCTCTCTCCATCTATCTCACCCTCTCTCCATCTCTCTCACTCTCTCTCTCTCTCTTTCTCTCCATTCTCTCACTCTCTCTCTCTCTCCATCTATCTCACCCTCTCTCCATCTCTCTCACTCTCTCTCTCTCTCCATCTATCTCACTCTCACTCTCTCTCCATCTATCTCACCCTCTCTCCATCTCTCTCACTCTCTCTCTCTCTCTCTCTCTCTTTCTCTCCATTTCTCTCACTCTCTCTCTCTCTCCATCTCTCTCACCCTCTCTCCATCTCTCTCTCTCTCTCTCTCTCTCTTTCTCTCCATCTCTCTCTCTCTCTCTCTCCCTCTATCTCCCCCTCTCTCCATCTCTCTCTCTCTCTCTCTCTCTCTCTCTTTCTCTCCATCTCTCTCACCATCTATCTCACCCTCTCTCCATCTCTCTCACTCTCTCTCTCTCTCTTTCTCTCTCTCTCTTTCTCTCTCTCTCGTCCTCTCCTACCCTCTTACCTTCTGGTCTTCCTTGCTTCACACACAAAGCTCTGTGATGTTCCGTGGTCAGTGCTCTAACTGTAGGGTCTTCAGCCGTCAGGAATCACTCCACTCAAGAGAGGAGGGTAAGTACAGCTGGCACGGCCATTACACAGGTGCACACACACACACGAACACACACACACACACACACACACACACACACACACACACACACACACACACACACACACACACACACACACACACACACACACACACACACACACACACACACACACACACACACACACACACACACAC